>NW_026975017.1:0-278557 GCF_030014295.1 Loxodonta africana
ATGAGCCAAATAGAGACAAACTGAACCCAGCAAAATCGAGCCAAAACACACTTAATTGCATCCTATTGCATCGGATCTCGTCGAATTCCATCAAATCCCACCAAAACGCATCAAATCTCGCGGAATCTCACCGAATCCCGTCGAATTGTCTCAAATCGGGTCGAATGGTGTCAAACTGAATGGAATCGAATTAAATTGAATAGATTAGAGTAGTGTAGGTTAGACTGGGATTCAGTAGGGAAGGGCACAGAAGAATAGAATAGAGTAGAACAGAAGAGAATACCAAGAGTAGAACGGAGTAGAGTTGAGTAGAGTGGAATAGTCAGAGTCGGGTAGTGCAGAATATAGATGAATAGATCCAATTCAAGCCGAATCGATTCGAATGGAGAGGAAAGGAGACAAATCGTGATGAATCGAATCGATTAGAATAGATTAGAGTAGGGTAGGGTAGAACAGAATAGAATAGAGTAGAAAAGAGTAGAGTGGTGTGGAATGGAGTTGAATGGAGCCAAATAGAGACAAATAAAGTAGAAAGGGTTGAGTAGAGCTGAACAGGGCTGAATAAGGTTCACTGGAGCCTAATTATGCTGAATTGAGCAGGATCGAGACGAATTGACCCAATTCAAGCCAAATAAAGCTAAATCGAGCCGATTCAAGCCTAATCACATGGAATCGCGTCGAAATGCGTTGAATCGAATAGATTAGAGTAGAGAAGGGTACGGTAGCAGAGGCTAGACTACAACACAACACAACACAAGAGAAAGAAGAGAATAGAATTAAGTAGAGTCGGGTCCAGTAGAATAGAGTCAAATCGAGTTGAAGAGAGCCGAAAAGAGCCAAACAGAGCTGAATACAGCCGAATTGACCAAATTCAAGGTGAATCGAGATGAATCATGTCGAGTCGTTTGAAATGTGTCGAATCGAATCAAATAGATTAGTGTGGGGAAGGTAGGGTTAGGGTAGGGTAGAGAAGAATAGAATAGAGTAGAATAGAACAGAACAGAAAGAATCGAGTCGACTAGAGTCAAATAGAGTCGAATACTGCCAAAAAGAGCCGAATAGAGTGGAAAAGAGCCGAATAGAACCGAATCGAGTTTAATGGAGCAGAAAGGAGATGAATCGAGCCGATATGACCCGAATCAGGTCGAATCCCATTCAAGTGTGTCGAATAGCATAGAACAGATTACAGTAGGCTAAGTTAGGGTAGGGTAGGGTAGAATAGAGTGCAGTAGAACAGAACAGAAGAGAACAGAACTGAAAGAATAGGGTCGAGAAGAGCAGAGTATAGAAGAGTAGAGTAGAGTAGAGTCGAACATTGCCGAATAGAGCCAAATAGAGCCCAAAAGAGCTAAATGGATAGAAACCAAGACGAATCACGCCGAATCCCGTGGAATCGTGCCGTATCGCGTCGAATCCGGTTGAATTGCATTGAATCTGATCAATTCCAATCCAATCCAATCCAATCAATTAGAATAGACTACAGTACGGGAGAGTACAATACAATACAGTAGAGAATAGTTTAGGATGGAGTAGAATGGTGTAGCATGGAGTCGAGTGGAGTCGAAAAGAGATAATAGAGTTGAGTAGAGTCTAATAGAGCCGAATAGAGCTGAACAGAGCCTATTCGAGCTGACTAGAGCCGAATGGAGCCGATTAGAGCTGAATCGAACCGATTTGAGCCGATTGGGGATGAATGGAGTGGAAAGGAGCCGATTTGAGCCGAATCGCATCGAGATGTGTGGAATCGAATCCAGTAGAATAGATTAGATTAGGGTAGGATGGAATAGAGTAGACCTGAACACAGTAGAAGAGAATGGAAAGGATACAATAGAATAGAGTAGAAAAGGGTAGAGCAGAGCAGAATAGTGTAGAGTAGAATAGAGTAGAGTAGAACAGAGTCGAATCAAGCTGAATGGAGACGAAACGAGACAAATCGCGTCGAATGGCGTCGAATCCCATCGAATCAATTACAGTAGGGTATAGTAGAAGAGCGTAGAATGGAGTAGAATGGTGTGCAATGGAATCGAGTAGAGTAGAAAAGAGCTGAAGAGAGCCGAATAGGGCCAAAGAGGGCCAAATCGAGCTGAATTGAGCGAAATCGAGCCGAATCCAGTGAATCGAGCCTAATGGAGCCAAATCGAGCCTAATCGAGCTGAATCGACACTATTCGAGACAAATGGAGCCGAATGGACATGAATCACACTGATTCGGTCCCTAGTCGCGTCAAAATTTCTCGAATTCAATTGAATAGACTAGACTAGGGGAGGTTCGGGTAGGCTAGAGTAGGGTAGAATAGAGTAGAATAGAATAAAACAGAACAGAACACAACAAAATAGAACCGAACGACACAGAACGAATACAGAAAAGAGTAGGCTAGAGTGGAGTAGAGGGGAATAGAGTAGAGTAGAATAGATTTGAACAGAGCCAAATTGAGCCGAATCGCGTTGAAATGGGTTGAATCAAATCCAATCAAGTGGATTACAATACCTTAGAGTTGGGTAGCATAGGGTAGGGTAGAATAGAGTAGAATAGTACAGAACAGAGTAGAAACAATACAATAGAGTAGAGAAGAGTAGAATAGAGCTGAATAGAGCCAAATGCAGACAAAATGAGAGGAATCGTGTAGAAGCAAGTAGAGTAAATTAGAGTGGTGTTGGGTAGGGTAGAGCAGAATAAAGTAGAATAGTGTGGAATGAATAGAATGGAGTAGAATGGAGTCAAGTAGAAACGAATAGAGTAGAAAAGAGTCGAATAGAGCAGAATAGGGCCGAAGAAGGCCAAATCGAGCAGATTCAAAGCGATTCAAGCCAAAACAAGCTGAATGGAGCCTAACTGAGCCGAATAGAGCCAAATCGAGCCGAATCGAGCCGATTCAAGCTTCATCGCCTCGAATCGCGTTCAACGCGTCAAATCCAATCGAGACGTATAGATTAGAGAAGGGGAGGGGAGGGGAGGGGAGAATAGAACAGAGTAGAGTGGAATAGAAGAGATTAGAACAGAATAGAAGGAATAGAATCGAGTAGAATCGAGTGGAAAAGAGTAGAGTCGAATACAGTCGAATAGAGCCGAATAAGCTGAATAGAGACGAATGGAGCTGAATACAGCCGAAAAGAGCTGTAGACTGCCGAATCACACCTAATCGAGCGGAATCAAGCAGAATCGCACTGACTGTCACCGAACAGCGTCGAATCGAATCAGGTCGAATCGAGTCGAGTCACATCGTTTTGACTCAAACAAGGTCAAATCGCTTCATATCGTGTCGAATCCCATCGAATCACGTCGAATAACTTCGAATTGCGTCAAACCTCAGAGAATCCTACTGAATCACGTCGAGTCGCATGGAATCTCATCAAATCCCTTCAGATCTTGCCGAATCCAGTCAAGTCCTATCAAATCGCTTTGCACGGAATCGAATTGAATCCAATAGATTAAAGTAGGGTAGGTTCGGGTGGGGTGCCGTTGGGTCGGGTAGGGTAGAATAGAATAGAGTACAACAGAATAGGAGAGAATAGAACAGAACAGAAAGAATACAACAGAATAGAATAGAGTCAAAGAGAGAGAACATAGCCGAATTGAGCCGAGTGGAGACAAAACGAGACGAATCACGTCCGGTTGCTTCGAATCGCGTCAAATCAAATCGAATCGATTAGAAGAGATTAGGGTAGGGAAGGGTAGAATAGAAGAGAGGAAAATAGTGAGGAATGGAGTTGAACGGAGTCCAATAGAGACGGATAGATATGAATAGAGTACAAAAGAGTCTAATAGAGCAGAATAGGGCCGAATAGGCCCAAATAAGGCCTAATTGAGCAGAATCCAGCAGAATCGATGGAATTCGAGCCTAATCGAGCCGAATGGAGTGAAATGGAGCCAAGTCGAGCCGAGTAGAGCCGATTCGAACTGAATCGAGCTGATTCAAGCCTAATCGCGTCAAATCGCGTGGAAATACGTCACATCGAATCTAATCAAATAGATTAGGGAAGGGTAGGGGAGGGGCGGGTGGGTAGAATAGAACAGAATAGTACAGAATAGAATATAGTACAGTAGGGTAGAGTAGAGAGAGTAAAGCAGACAAGAGTAGAGCAGAGTAGAATTGAGTCCAATAGAGTCAAAGAGTGCAGGATATAGCTGAATAGAGCCAATTCTGGCCGAATCGAGTCAAATGGAAACAAAACGAGATGAATCACACCAAATTGCTTCGAATCGCATCCAATCGAATAGATTGGAGTATCGTAGGGTAGAGTAGAACAGAATAGAGTAGAATAGCGTAGAATGGAGAAGAGTGGAGTCAAATGGAGTCGAACAGAGACAAATAGAGTAGAAAAGAGTCGAATCGAGCCAAATAGGGCCGAATAAGGCTGAACCGAGTGGAAACGAGCTGAATTGAAGCGATTCGAGCCAAATCGAGCTGAATCGAGCTGATGTTGCGGAATCGAGCCGACTCAAGCGTGATGGTGTCCGGTCGCATCGAAATGCTTTGAATCGAATCAAATGGAATCGATTAGAATAGGTTAGGGTAGGGTAGTTTATGATAGGAAGACTAGGGTAGATGCAAGTAGACTACATTAGAGTAGACAAGAGAAGGCTAGAGTAGAAGCCTAGACTAGTAAGCTGGACTAGTCAGCTAGACTAGTGGCATAGAGCAGTAGCCTAGACAACTAGTCTTGAAGAGTACCCTAAGTCAGTAATCTGAACGAGTACCCTTGCCTGAACTCTTAGCCTAATCTAGTACCCTTGCCTTAACTAGTAGTCCTAACAAGTACCCTTGCCTTAACCAGTAGTCTTCACTAGTACCCTTGCCTTCACTAGTAGTACGTCCTTAACAAGTAGCCTGAACTGGTACCCTTGCCTTAACCAGTACCCTCAACAAGTACCCATGCCTTAACTAGTAGCCTGGCCTTAACTAGTAGCCTGGCCTTAACTAGTAGCCTGAACTAGTACACTTGCCTTAAGGAGTACCCTTGCCCGAACTACTCCCCTTAATTAGGACCCTTATTGAGTAACCCTAAGTAGTAGAGTATGGTACGGTGGGGTAGCATAGGGTAGGGAAGCATACGGTGGAACAGAGAAAATAGAAGGAAATAGAATAGAACAGCATAGGTCAGGGTACGTTAGCTTAGTGCAGGGTATGGTAGAGTAGCATAGGATGGAATCGAGAAAATAGAAAAGGAGACTAGAAAAGAGCAGACTAGATTAGGATAGGCTAGGGTGGGGGAGGGTTTTGTAGAATACAGTAGTGTAGAACGGAATAGAATGGTGTGGAATGGAGTCAAATGGATTCGAACACAGATGAAGAGAGTAGAAAAGAGTTGAATAGAGCCGAATAACGCTGAATAGGACCAAATATGGCCAAAATGAGCCGAATCGAGTTGAGTCGACCAGATTCGGGATGAATGGAGCCTAGTGGAGCTGAAATGAGCCAAATAGAGACAAACTGAACCCAGCAAAATCGAGCCAAAACACACTTAATTGCATCCTATTGCATCGGATCTCGTCGAATTCCATCAAATCCCACCAAAACGCATCAAATCTCGCGGAATCTCACCGAATCCCGTCGAATTGTCTCAAATCGGGTCGAATGGTGTCAAACTGAATGGAATCGAATTAAATTGAATAGATTAGAGTAGTGTAGGTTAGACTGGGATTCAGTAGGGAAGGGCACAGAAGAATAGAATAGAGTAGAACAGAAGAGAATACCAAGAGTAGAACGGAGTAGAGTTGAGTAGAGTGGAATAGTCAGAGTCGGGTAGTGCAGAATATAGATGAATAGATCCAATTCAAGCCGAATCGATTCGAATGGAGAGGAAAGGAGACAAATCGTGATGAATCGAATCGATTAGAATAGATTAGAGTAGGGTAGGGTAGAACAGAATAGAATAGAGTAGAAAAGAGTAGAGTGGTGTGGAATGGAGTTGAATGGAGCCAAATAGAGACAAATAAAGTAGAAAGGGTTGAGTAGAGCTGAACAGGGCTGAATAAGGTTCACTGGAGCCTAATTATGCTGAATTGAGCAGGATCGAGACGAATTGACCCAATTCAAGCCAAATAAAGCTAAATCGAGCCGATTCAAGCCTAATCACATGGAATCGCGTCGAAATGCGTTGAATCGAATAGATTAGAGTAGAGAAGGGTACGGTAGCAGAGGCTAGACTACAACACAACAGAACACAAGAGAAAGAAGAGAATAGAATTAAGTAGAGTCGGGTCCAGTAGAATAGAGTCAAATCGAGTTGAAGAGAGCCGAAAAGAGCCAAACAGAGCTGAATACAGCCGAATTGACCAAATTGAAGGTGAATCGAGATGAATCATGTCGAGTCGTTTGAAATGTGTCGAATCGAATCAAACAGATTAGTGTGGGGAAGGTAGGGTTAGGGTAGGGTAGAGAAGAATAGAATAGAGTAGAACAGAACAGAAAGAATCGAGTCGACTAGAGTCAAATAGAGTCGAATACTGCCAAAAAGAGCCGAATAGAGTGGAAAAGAGCCGAATAGAACCGAATCGAGTTTAATGGAGCAGAAAGGAGATGAATCGAGCCGATATGACCCGAATCAGGTCGAATCCCATTCAAGTGTGTCGAATAGCATAGAACAGATTACAGTAGGCTAAGTTAGGGTAGGGTAGGGTAGAATAGAGTGCAGTAGAACAGAACAGAACAGAACTGAAAGAATAGAGTCGAGACGAGCAGAGTATAGAAGAGTAGAGTAGAGCAGAGTCGAACATTGCCGAATAGAGCCAAATAGAGCCCAAAAGAGCTAAATGGATAGAAACCAAGACGAATCACGCCGAATCCCGTGGAATCGTGCCGTATCGCGTCGAATCCGGTCGAATTGCATTGAATCTGATCAATTCCAATCCAATCCAATCCAATCAATTAGAATAGACTACAGTACGGGAGAGTACAATACAATACAGTAGAGAATAGTTTAGGATGGAGTAGAATGGTGTAGCATGGAGTCGAGTGGAGTCGAAAAGAGATAATAGAGTTGAGTAGAGTCTAATAGAGCCGAATAGAGCTGAACAGAGCCTATTCGAGCTGACTAGAGCCGAATGGAGCCGATTAGAGCTGAATCGAACCGATTTGAGCCGATTGGGGATGAATGGAGTGGAAAGGAGCCGATTTGAGCCGAATCGCATCGAGATGTGTGGAATCGAATCCAGTAGAATAGATTAGATTAGGGTAGGATGGAATAGAGTAGACTTGAACACAGTAGAAGAGAATGGAAAGGATACAACAGAATAGAGTAGAAAAGGGTAGAGCAGAGCAGAATAGTGTAGAGTAGAATAGAGTAGAGTAGAACAGAGTCGAATCAAGCTGAATGGAGACGAAACGAGACAAATCGCGTCGAATGGCGTCGAATCCCATCGAATCAATTACAGTAGGGTATAGTAGAAGAGCGTAGAATGGAGTAGAATGGTGTGCAATGGAATCGAGTAGAGTAGAAAAGAGCTGAATAGAGCCGAATAGGGCCAAAGAGGGCCAAATCGAGCTGAATTGAGCGAAATCGAGCCGAATCCAGTGAATCGAGCCTAATGGAGCCAAATCGAGCCTAATCGAGCTGAATCGACACTATTCGAGACAAATGGAGCCGAATGGACATGAATCACACTGATTCGGTCCCTAGTCGCGTCAAAATTTCTCGAATTCAATTGAATAGACTAGACTAGGGGAGGTTCGGGTAGGCTAGAGTAGGGTAGAATAGAGTAGAATAGAATAAAACAGAACAGAACACAACAAAATAGAACCGAACGACACAGAACGAATACAGAAAAGAGTAGGCTAGAGTGGAGTAGAGGGGAATAGAGTAGAGTAGAATAGATTTGAACAGAGCCAAATTGAGCCGAATCGCGTTGAAATGGGTTGAATCAAATCCAATCAAGTGGATTACAATACCTTAGATTTGGGTAGCATAGGGTAGGGTAGAATAGAGTAGAATAGTACAGAACAGAGTAGAAACAATACAATAGAGTAGAGAAGAGTAGAATAGAGCTGAATAGAGCCAAATGCAGACAAAATGAGAGGAATCGTGTAGAAGCAAGTAGAGTAAATTAGAGTGGTGTTGGGTAGAGTAGAGCAGAATAAAGTAGAATAGTGTGGAATGAATAGAATGGAGTAGAATGGAGTCAAGTAGAAACGAATAGAGTAGAAAAGAGTCGAATAGAGCAGAATAGGGCCGAAGAAGGCCAAATCGAGCAGATTCGAAGCGATTCAAGCCAAAACAAGCTGAATGGAGCCTAACTGAGCCGAATAGAGCCAAATCGAGCCGAATCGATCCGATTCAAGCTTCATCGCCTCGAATCGCGTTCAACGCGTCAAATCCAATCGAGACGTATAGATTAGAGAAGGGGAGGGGAGGGGAGGGGAGAATAGAACAGAGTAGAGTGGAATAGAAGAGATTAGAACAGAATAGAAGGAATAGAATCGAGTAGAATCGAGTGGAAAAGAGTAGAGTCGAATACAGTCGAATAGAGCCGAATAAGCTGAATAGAGACGAATGGAGCTGAATACAGCCGAAAAGAGCTGTAGACTGCCGAATCACACCTAATCGAGCGGAATCAAGCAGAATCGCACTGACTGTCACCGAACAGCGTCGAATCGAATCAGGTCGAATCGAGTCGAGTCACATCGTTTTGACTCAAACAAGGTCAAATCGCTTCATATCGTGTCGAATCCCATCGAATCACGTCGAATAACTTCGAATTGCGTCAAACCTCAGAGAATCCTACTGAATCACGTCGAGTCGCATGGAATCTCATCAAATCCCTTCAGATCTTGCCGAATCCAGTCAAGTCCTATCAAATCGCTTTGCACGGAATCGAATTGAATCCAATAGATTAAAGTAGGGTAGGTTCGGGTGGGGTGCCGTTGGGTCGGGTAGGGTAGAATAGAATAGAGTACAACAGAATAGGAGAGAATAGAACAGAACAGAAAGAATACAACAGAATAGAATAGAGTCAAAGAGAGAGAACATAGCCGAATTGAGCCGAGTGGAGACAAAACGAGACGAATCACGTCCGGTTGCTTCGAATCGCGTCAAATCAAATCGAATCGATTAGAAGAGATTAGGGTAGGGAAGGATAGAATAGAAGAGAGGAAAATAGTGAGGAATGGAGTTGAACGGAGTCCAATAGAGACGGATAGATATGAATAGAGTACAAAAGAGTCTAATAGAGCAGAATAGGGCCGAATAGGCCCAAATAAGGCCTAATTGAGCAGAATCCAGCAGAATCGATGGAATTCGAGCCTAATCGAGCCGAATGGAGTGAAATGGAGCCAAGTCGAGCCGAGTAGAGCCGATTCGAACTGAATCGAGCTGATTCAAGCCTAATCGCGTCAAATCGCGTGGAAATACGTCACATCGAATCTAATCAAATAGATTAGGGAAGGGTAGGGGAGGGGCGGGTGGGTAGAATAGAACAGAATAGTACAGAATAGAATATAGTACAGTAGGGTAGAGTAGAGAGAGTAAAGCAGACAAGAGTAGAGCAGAGTAGAATTGAGTCCAATAGAGTCAAAGAGTGCAGGATATAGCTGAATAGAGCCAATTCTGGCCGAATCGAGTCAAATGGAAACAAAACGAGATGAATCACACCAAATTGCTTCGAATCGCATCCAATCGAATAGATTGGAGTATCGTAGGGTAGAGTAGAACAGAATAGAGTAGAATAGCGTAGAATGGAGAAGAGTGGAGTCAAATGGAGTCGAACAGAGACAAATAGAGTAGAAAAGAGTCGAATCGAGCCAAATAGGGCCGAATAAGGCTGAACCGAGTGGAAACGAGCTGAATTGAAGCGATTCGAGCCAAATCGAGCTGAATCGAGCTGATGTTGCGGAATCGAGCCGACTCAAGCGTGATGGTGTCCGGTCGCATCGAAATGCTTTGAATCGAATCAAATGGAATCGATTAGAATAGGTTAGGGTAGGGTAGTTTATGATAGGAAGACTAGGGTAGATGCAAGTAGACTACATTAGAGTAGACAAGAGAAGGCTAGAGTAGAAGCCTAGACTAGTAAGCTGGACTAGTCAGCTAGACTAGTGGCATAGAGCAGTAGCCTAGACAACTAGTCTTGAAGAGTACCCTAAGTCAGTAATCTGAACGAGTACCCTTGCCTGAACTCTTAGCCTAATCTAGTACCCTTGCCTTAACTAGTAGTCCTAACAAGTACCCTTGCCTTAACCAGTAGTCTTCACTAGTACCCTTGCCTTCACTAGTAGTACGTCCTTAACAAGTAGCCTGAACTGGTACCCTTGCCTTAACCAGTACCCTCAAAAAGTACCCATGCCTTAACTAGTAGCCTGGCCTTAACTAGTACCCTGGCCTTAACTAGTAGCCTGAACTAGTACACTTGCCTTAAGGAGTACCCTTGCCCGAACTACTCCCCTTAATTAGGACCCTTATTGAGTAACCCTAAGTAGTAGAGTATGGTACGGTGGGGTAGAATAGGGTAGGGAAGCATACGGTGGAACAGAGAAAATAGAAGGAAATAGAATAGAACAGCATAGGTCAGGGTACGTTAGCTTAGTGCAGGGTATGGTAGAGTAGCATAGGATGGAATCGAGAAAATAGAAAAGGAGACTAGAAAAGAGCAGACTAGATTAGGATAGGCTAGGGTGGGGGAGGGTTTTGTAGAATACAGTAGTGTAGAACGGAATAGAATGGTGTGGAATGGAGTCAAATGGATTCGAACACAGATGAAGAGAGTAGAAAAGAGTTGAATAGAGCCGAATAACGCTGAATAGGACCAAATATGGCCAAAATGAGCCGAATCGAGTCGAGTCGACCAGATTCGGGATGAATGGAGCCTAGTGGAGCTGAAATGAGCCAAATAGAGACAAACTGAACCCAGCAAAATCGAGCCAAAACACACTTAATTGCATCCTATTGCATCGGATCTCGTCGAATTCCATCAAATCCCACCAAAACGCATCAAATCTCGCGGAATCTCACCGAACCCCGTCGAATTGTCTCAAATCGGGTCGAATGGTGTCAAACTGAATGGAATCGAATTAAATTGAATAGATTAGAGTAGTGTAGGTTAGACTGGGATTCAGTAGGGAAGGGCACAGAAGAATAGAATAGAGTAGAACAGAAGAGAATACCAAGAGTAGAACGGAGTAGAGTTGAGTAGAGTGGAATAGTCAGAGTCGGGTAGTGCAGAATATAGATGAATAGATCCAATTCAAGCCGAATCGATTCGAATGGAGAGGAAAGGAGACAAATCGTGATGAATCGAATCGATTAGAATAGATTAGAGTAGGGTAGGGTAGAACAGAATAGAATAGAGTAGAAAAGAGTAGAGTGGTGTGGAATGGAGTTGAATGGAGCCAAATAGAGACAAATAAAGTAGAAAGGGTTGAGTAGAGCTGAACAGGGCTGAATAAGGTTCACTGGAGCCTAATTATGCTGAATTGAGCAGGATCGAGACGAATTGACCCAATTCAAGCCAAATAAAGCTAAATCGAGCCGATTCAAGCCTAATCACATGGAATCGCGTCGAAATGCGTTGAATCGAATAGATTAGAGTAGAGAAGGGTACGGTAGCAGAGGCTAGACTACAACACAACAGAACACAAGAGAAAGAAGAGAATAGAATTAAGTAGAGTCGGGTCCAGTAGAATAGAGTCAAATCGAGTTGAAGAGAGCCGAAAAGAGCCAAACAGAGCTGAATACAGCCGAATTGACCAAATTCAAGGTGAATCGAGATGAATCATGTCGAGTCGTTTGAAATGTGTCGAATCGAATCAAATAGATTAGTGTGGGGAAGGTAGGGTTAGGGTAGGGTAGAGAAGAATAGAATAGAGTAGAATAGAACAGAACAGAAAGAATCGAGTCGACTAGAGTCAAATAGAGTCGAATACTGCCAAAAAGAGCCGAATAGAGTGGAAAAGAGCCGAATAGAACCGAATCGAGTTTAATGGAGCAGAAAGGAGATGAATCGAGCCGATATGACCCGAATCAGGTCGAATCCCATTCAAGTGTGTCGAATAGCATAGAACAGATTACAGTAGGCTAAGTTAGGGTAGGGTAGGGTAGAATAGAGTGCAGTAGAACAGAACAGAAGAGAACAGAACTGAAAGAATAGGGTCGAGAAGAGCAGAGTATAGAAGAGTAGAGTAGAGTAGAGTCGAACATTGCCGAATAGAGCCAAATAGAGCCCAAAAGAGCTAAATGGATAGAAACCAAGACGAATCACGCCGAATCCCGTGGAATCGTGCCGTATCGCGTCGAATCCGGTCGAATTGCATTGCATCTGATCAGTTCCAATCCAATCCAATCCAATCAATTAGAATAGACTACAGTACGGGAGAGTACAATACAATACAGTAGAGAATAGTTTAGGATGGAGTAGAATGGTGTAGCACGGAGTCGAGTGGAGTCGAAAAGAGATAATAGAGTTGAGTAGAGTCTAATAGAGCCGAATAGAGCTGAATAGAGCCTATTCGAGCTGACTAGAGCCGAATGGAGCCGATTAGAGCTGAATCGAACCGATTTGAGCCGATTGGGGATGAATGGAGTGGAAAGGAGCCGATTTGAGCCGAATCGCATGGAGATGCGTGGAATCGAATCCAGTAGAATAGATTAGATTAGGGTAGGATGGAATAGAGTAGACTAGAACACAGTAGAAGAGAATGGAAAGGATACAATAGAATAGAGTAGAAAAGGGTAGAGCAGAGCAGAATAGTGTAGAGTAGAATAGAGTAGAGTAGAACAGAGTCGAATCAAGCTGAATGGAGACGAAACGAGACAAATCGCGTCGAATGGCGTCGAATCCCATCGAATCAATTACAGTAGGGTATAGCAGAAGAGCGTAGAATGGAGTAGAATGGTGTGCAATGGAATCGAGTAGAGTAGAAAAGAGCTGAAGAGAGCCGAATAGGGCCAAATCGAGCTGAATTGAGCGAAATCGAGCCGAATCCAGTGAATCGAGCCTAATGGAGCCAAATCGAGCCTAATCAAGCTGAATCGACACTATTCGAGACAAATGGAGCCGAATGGACATGAATCACACCGATTCGGCCCCTAGTCGCGTCAAAATTTCTCGAATTCAATTGAATAGACTAGACTAGGGGAGGTTCGGGTAGGCTAGAGTAGGGTAGAATAGAATAAAACAGAACAGAACACAAAAAAATAGAACAGAACAACACAGAACGAATACAGAAAAGAGTAGGCTAGAGTTGAGTAGAGGGGATAGAGTAGAGTAGAATAGATTTGAACAGAGCCAAATTGAGCCGAATCGCGTTGAAATGGGTTGAATCAAATCCAATCAAGTGGATTACAATACCTTAGAGTTGGGTAGCATAGGGTAGGGGAGAATAGAGTAGAATAGTACAGAATAGAGTAGAAACAATACAATAGAGTAGAGAAGAGTAGAATAGAGCTGAATAGAGCCAAATGCAGACAAAATGAGAGGAATCGTGTAGAAGCAAGTAGAGTAAATTAGAGTGGTGTTGGGTAGGGTAGAGCAGAATAAAGTAGAATAGTGTGGAATGAATAGAATGGAGTAGAATGGAGTCAAGTAGAAACGAATAGAGTAGAAAAGAGTCGAATAGAGCAGAATAGGGCCGAAGAAGGCCAAATCGAGCAGATTCGAAGCGATTCAAGCCAAACCAAGCTGAATGGAGCCTAACTGAGCCGAATAGAGCCAAATCGAGCCGAATCGAGCCGATTCAAGCTTCATCGCCTCGAATCGCGTTCAACGCGTCAAATCCAATCCAGACGTATAGATTAGAGAAGGGGAGGGGAGGGGAGGGGAGAATAGAACAGAGTAGAGTGGAATAGAAGAGATTAGAACAGAATAGAAGGAATAGAATCGAGTAGAATCGAGTGGAAAAGAGTAGAGTCGAATACAGTCGAATAGAGCCGAATAAGCTGAATAGAGACGAATGGAGCTGAATACAGCCGAAAAGAGCTGTAGACTGCCGAATCACACCTAATCGAGCGGAATCAAGCAGAATCGCACTGACTGTCACCGAACAGCGTCGAATCGAATCAGGTCGAATCGAGTCGAGTCACATCGTTTTGAATCAAACAAGGTCAAATCGCTTCATATCGTGTCGAATCCCATCGAATCACGTCGAATAACTTCGAATTGAGTCAAACCTCAGAGAATCCTACTGAATCACGTCGAGTCGCATGGAATCTCATCAAATCCCTTCAGATCTTGCCGAATCCAGTCAGGTCCTATCAAATCGCTTTGCACGGAATCGAATTGAATCCAACAGATTAAAGTAGGGTAGGTTCGGGTGGGGTGCCGTTGGGTCGGGTAGGGTAGAATAGAATAGAGTACAACAGAATAGGAGAGAATAGAACAGAACAGAAAGAATACAACGGAATAGAATAGAGTCAAAGAGAGAGAACACAGCCGAATTGAGCCGAGTGGAGACAAAACGAGACGAATCACGTCCGGTTGCTTCGAATCGCGTCAAATCAAATCGAATCGATTAGAAGAGATTAGGGTAGGGAAGGGTAGAATAGAAGAGAGGAAAATAGTGAGGAATGGAGTTGAACGGAGTCCAATAGAGACGGATAGATATGAATAGAGTACAAAAGAGTCTAATAGAGCAGAATAGGGCCGAATAGGCCCAAATAAGGCCTAATTGAGCAGAATCCAGCAGAATCGATGGAATTCGAGCCTAATCGAGCCGAATGGAGTGAAATGGAGGCAAATCGAGCCGAACAGAGCCGATTCGAACTGAATCGAGCTGATTCAAGCCTAATCGCGTCAAATCGCGTGGAAATACGTCACATCGAATCTAATCAAATAGATTAGGGAAGGGGAGGGGAGGGGCGGGTGGGTAGAATAGAACAGAATAGTACAGAATAGAATATAGTACAGTAGGGTAGAGTAGAGAGAGTAAAGCAGACAAAAGTAGAGCAGAGTAGAATTGAGTCCAATAGAGTCAAAGAGTGCAGGATATAGCTGAATAGAGCCAATTCTGGCCGAATCGAGTCAAATGGAAACAAAACGAGAAGAATCACACCGAATTGCTTCGAATCACATCCAATCGAATAGATTGGAGTATCGTAGGGTAGAGTAGAACAGAATAGCGTAGAATGGAGAAGAGTGGAGTCAAATGGAGTCGAACAGAGACAAATAGAGTAGAAAAGCGTCGAATCGAGCCAAATAGGGCCGAATAAGGCTGAACCGAGTGGAAACGAGCTGAATTGAAGCGATTCGAGCCAAATCGAGCTGAATTGCGCTGATTTTGCAGAATCGAGCCAACTCAAGAGTGATGGTGTCCGGTCGCATCGAAATGCTTTGAATCGAATCAAATGGAATCAATTAGAATAGGTTAGGGTAGGGTAGTTTACGATAGGAAGACTAGGGTAGATGCAAGTAGACTACATTAGAGTAGACAAGAGAAGGCTAGAGTAGAAGCCTAGACTAGTAAGCTGGACTAGTCAGCTAGACTAGTGGCATAGAGCAATAGCCAAGACAACTCGTCTTGAATAGTACCCTAAGTCAGTAATCTGAACGAGTACCCTTGCCTGAACACGTAGCCTAATCTAGTACCCTTGCCTTAACTAGTAGTCCTAACAAGTACCCTTGCCTTAACCAGTAGTCTTCACTAGTACCCTTGCCTTCACTAGTAGTATGTCCTTAACAAGTAGCCTGAACTGGTACCCTTGCCTTAACCAGTACCCTCAACAAGTACCCATGCCTTAACTAGTAGCCTGGCCTTAACTAGTGCCCTGCCCATAACTAGTAGCCTGAACTAGTACCCTTGCCTTAAGGAGTACCCTTGCCCAAACTACTCCCCTTAATTAGGACCCTTATTGAGTAACCCTAAGTAGTAGACTATGGTACGGTGGGGTAGCATAGGGTAGGGAAGCATACGGTGGAACAGAGAAAATAGAAGGAAATAGAATAGAACAGCACAGGTCAGGGTAGGTTAGCTTAGTGTAGGATATGGTAGAGTAGCATAGGATGGAATAGAGAAAATAGAAAAGGAGACTAGAAAAGAGCAGACTAGATTAGGATAGGGTAGGGTGGGGGAGGGTTTTGTAGAGTACAGTAGTGTAGAATGGAATAGAATGGTGTGGAATGGAGTCAAATGGATTCGAACACAGATGCAGAGAGTAGAAAAGAGTTGAATAGAGCCGAATAACGCTGAATAGGACCACATATGGCCAAAATGAGCCGAATCGAGTCGAGTCGACCAGATTCGGGATGAATGGAGCCTAGTGGAGCTGAAACGAGCCAAATAGAGACAAACTGAACCCAGCAAAATCGAGCCAAAACACACTTAATTGCATCCTATTGCATCGGATCTCGTCGAATTCCATCAAATCCCACCAAAACGCATCAAATCTCGCGGAATCTCACCGAATCCCGTCGAATTGTCTCAAATCGGGTCGAATGGTGTCAAACTGAATGGAATCGAATTAAATTGAATAGATTAGAGTAGTGTAGGTTAGACTGGGATTCAGTAGGGAAGGGCACAGAAGAATAGAATAGAGTAGAACAGAAGAGAATACCAAGAGTAGAACGGAGTAGAGTTGAGTAGAGTGGAATAGTCAGAGTCGGGTAGTGCAGAATATAGATGAATAGATCCAATTCAAGCCGAATCGATTCGAATGGAGAGGAAAGGAGACAAATCGTGATGAATCGAATCGATTAGAATAGATTAGAGTAGAGTAGGCTAGAACAGAATAGAATAGAGTAGAAAAGAGTAGAATGGTGTGGAAGGGAGTTGAATGGAGCCAAATAGAGACAAATAAAGTAGAAAGGGTTGAGTAGAGCTGAACAGGGCTGAATAAGGTTCACTCGAGCCTAATTATGCTGAATTGAGCAGAATCAAGACGAATTGACCCAATTCAAGCCAAATAGAGCTAAATCGAGCCGATTCAAGCCTAATCACATGGAATCGCGTCGAAATGCGTTGAATCGAATAGATTAGAGTAGAGGAGGGTACGGCAGGAGAGGCTAGACTACAACACAACAGAACACAATAGAAAGAAGAGAATAGAATTAAGTAGAGTCGGGTCCAGTAGAATAGAGTCAAATTGAGCTGAAGAGAGCCGAAAAGAGCCAAACAGAGCTGAATACAGCTGAATTGACCAAATTCAAGGTGAATCGAGATGAATCATGTCGAGTCGTTTGAAATGTGTCGAATCGAATCAAATAGATTAGTGTGGGGAAGGTAAGGTTAGGGTAGGGCAGAGAAAAATAGAATAGAGTAGAATAGAACAGAACAGAAAGAATCGAGTCGACTAGACTCAAATAGAGTCGAATACTGCCAAAAAGAGCCGAATAGAGTGGAAAAGAGCCGAATAGAACCGAATCGAGTTTAATGGAGCAGAAAGGAGATGAATCGAGCCGATATGACCCGAATCAGGTCGAATCCCATTCAAGTGTGTCGAATAGCATAGAACAGATTACAGTAGGCTAAGTTAGGGTAGGGTAGGGTAGAATAGAGTGCAGTAGAACAGAAGAGAACAGAACTGAAAGAATAGGGTCGAGACGAGCAGAGTATAGAAGAGTAGAGTAGAGTAGAGTCGAACATTGCCGAATAGAGCCAAATAGAGCCCAAAAGAGCTAAATGGATAGAAACCAAGACGAATCACACTGAATCCCGTTGGAATCGTGCCGTTTCGCGTCGAATCCCGTCGAATTGCATTGAATCTGATCAATTCCAATCCAATCCAATCCAATCAATTAGAATAGACTAGAGTAGGGTAGAGTACAATACAATACAGTAGAGAATAGTTTAGGATGGAGTAGAATGGTGTAGCATGGAGTCGAGTGGAGTCGAAAAGAGATAATAGAGTTGAGTAGAGTCTAATAGAGCCGAATCGAGCTGAATAGAGCCTATTCGAGCTGACTAGAGCCGAATGGAGCCGATTAGAGCTGAATCGAACCGATTTGAGCCGATTGGGGATGAATGGAGTGGAAAGGAGCCGATTTGAGCCGAATCGCATGGAGATGCGTGGAATCGAATCCAGTAGAATAGATTAGATTAGGGTAGGATGGAATAGAGTAGACTAGAACACAGTAGAAGAGAATGGAAAGGATACAATAGAATAGAGTAGAAAAGGGTAGAGCAGAGCAGAATAGTGCAGAGTAGAATAGAGTAGAACAGAGTCGAATCAAGCTGAATGGAGACGAAACGAGACAAATCGCGTCGAATGGCGTCGAATCCCATCGAATCAATTACAGTAGGGTATAGTAGAATAGCATAGAATGGAGTAGAATGGTGTGCAATGGAATCGAGTAGAGTAGAAAAGAGCTGAAGAGAGCCGAATAGGGCCAAAGAGGGCCAAATCGAGCTGAATTGAGCGAAATCGAGCCGAATCCAGTGAATCGAGCCTAATGGAGCCAAATCGAGCCTAATCAAGCTGAATCGACACTATTCGAGACAAATGGAGCCCAATGGACATGAATCACACCGATTCGGCCCCTAGTCGCGTCAAAATTTCTCGAATTCAATTGAATAGACTAGAGTAGGGGAGGTTCGGGTAGGCTAGAGTAGGGTAGAATAGAGTAGAATAGAATAAAACAGAACAGAACACAACAAAATAGAACAGAACAACACAGAACGACTACAGAAAAGAGTAAGCTAGAGTGGAGTAGAGGGGAATAGAGTAGAGTAGAATAGATTTGAACAGAGCCAAATTGAGCCGAATCGCGTTGAAATGGGTTGAATCAAATCCAATCAAGTGGATTACAATACCTTAGAGTTGGGTAGCACAGGGTAGGGTAGAATAGAGTAGAATAGTACAGAACAGAGTAGAAACAATACAATAGAGTAGAGAAGAGTAGAATAGAGCTGAATAGAGCCAAATGCAGACAAAATGAGAGGAATCGTGTAGAAGCAAGTAGAGTAAATTAGAGTGGTGTTGGGTAGGGTAGAGCAGAATAAAGTAGAATAGTGTGGAATGAATAGAATGGAGTAGAATGGAGTCAAGTAGAAACGAATAGAGTAGAAAAGAGTCGAATAGAGCAGAATAGGGCCGAAGAAGGCCAAATCGAGCAGATTCGAAGCGATTGAAGCCAAAACAAGCTGAATGGAGCCTAACTGAGCCGAATAGAGCCAAATCGAGCCGAATCGAGCCGATTCAAGCTTCATCGCCTCGAATCACGTTCAACGCGTCAAATCCAATCCAGACGTATAGATTAGAGAAGGGAAGGGGAGGGGAGGGGAGAATAGAACAGAGTAGAGTGGAATAGAAGAGATTAGAACAGAATAGAAGGAATAGAATCGAGTAGAATCGAGTGGAAAAGAGTAGAGTCGAATACAGTCGAATAGAGCCGAATAAGCTGAATAGAGACGAATGGAGCTGAATACAGCCGAAAAGAGCTGTATACTGCCGAATCACACCTAATCGAGCGGAATCAAGCAGAATCGCACTGACTGTCACCGAACAGCGTCGAATCGAATCAGGTCGAATCGAGTCGAGTCACATCGTTTTGAATCAAACAAGGTCAAATCGCTTCATATCGTGTCGAATCCCATCGAATCACGTCGAATAACTTCGAATTGAGTCAAACCTCAGAGAATCCTACTGAATCACGTCGAGTCGCATGGAATCTCATCAAATCCCTTCAGATCTTGCCGAATCCAGTCAGGTCCTATCAAATCGCTTTGCACGGAATCGAATTGAATCCAACAGATTAAAGTAGGGTAGGTTCGGGTGGGGTGCCGTTGGGTCGGGTAGGGTAGAATAGAATAGAGTACCACAGAACAGGAGAGAATAGAACAGAACAGAAAGAATACAACAGAATAGAATAGAGTCAAAGAGAGAGAACATAGCCGAATTGAGCCGAGTGGAGACAAAACGAGACGAATCACGTCCGGTTGCTTCGAATCGCGTCAAATCAAATCGAATCGATTAGAAGAGATTAGGGTAGGGAAGGGTAGAATAGAAGAGAGGAAAATAGTGAGGAATGGAGTTGAACGGAGTCCAATAGAGACGGATAGATATGAATAGAGTACAAAAGAGTCTAATAGAGCAGAATAGGGCCGAATAGGCCCAACTAAGGCCTAATTGAGCAGAATCCAGCAGAATCGATGGAATTCGAGCCTAATCGAGCCGAATGGAGTGAAATGGAGCCAAGTCGAGCCGAACAGAGCCGATTCGAACTGAATCGAGCTGATTCAAGCCTAATCGCGTCAAATCGCGTGGAAATACGTCACATCGAATCTAATCAAATAGATTAGGGAAGGGGAGGGGAGGGGCGGGTGGGTAGAATAGAACAGAATAGTACAGAATAGAATATAGTACAGTAGGGTAGAGTAGAGAGAGTAAAGCAGACAAAAGTAGAGCAGAGTAGAATTGAGTCAAATAGAGTCAAAGAGTGCAGGATATAGCTGAATAGAGCCAATTCTGGCCGAATCGAGTCAAATGGAAACAAAACGAGATGAATCACACCGAATTGCTTCGAATCACATGCAATCGAATAGATTAGAGTATCGTAGGGTAGAGTAGAACAGAATAGCGTAGAATGGAGAAGAGTGGAGTCAAATGGAGTCGAACAGAGACAAATAGAGTAGAAAAGAGTCGAATCGAGCCAAATAGGGCCGAATAAGGCTGAACCGAGCGGAAACGAGCTGAATTGAAGCGATTGGAGCCAAATCGAGCTGAATCGCGCTGATGTTGCAGAATCGAGCCAACTCAAGAGTGATGGTGTCCGGTCGCATCGAAATGCTTTGAATCGAATCAAATGGAATCAATTAGAATAGGTTAGGGTAGGGTAGTTTACGATAGGAAGACTAGGGTAGATGCAAGTAGACTACATTAGAGTAGACAAGAGAAGGCTAGAGTAGAAGCCTAGACTAGTAAGCTGGACTAGTCAGCTAGACTAGTGGCATAGAGCAATAGCCAAGACAACTCGTCTTGAATAGTACCCTAAGTCAGTAATCTGAACGAGTACCCTTGCCTGAACACGTAGCCTAATCTAGTACCCTTGCCTTAACTAGTAGTCCTAACAAGTACCCTTGCCTTAACCAGTAGTCTTCACTAGTACCCTTGCCTTCACTAGTAGTATGTCCTTAACAAGTAGCCTGAACTGGTACCCTTGCCTTAACCAGTACCCTCAACAAGTACCCATGCCTTAACTAGTAGCCTGGCCTTAACTAGTGCCCTGCCCATAACTAGTAGCCTGAACTAGTACCCTTGCCTTAAGGAGTACCCTTGCCCAAACTACTCCCCTTAATTAGGACCCTTATTGAGTAACCCTAAGTAGTAGACTATGGTACGGTGGGGTAGCATAGGGTAGGGAAGCATACGGTGGAACAGAGAAAATAGAAGGAAATAGAATAGAACAGCACAGGTCAGGGTAGGTTAGCTTAGTGTAGGATATGGTAGAGTAGCATAGGATGGAATAGAGAAAATAGAAAAGGAGACTAGAAAAGAGCAGACTAGATTAGGATAGGGTAGGGTGGGGGAGGGTTTTGTAGAGTACAGTAGTGTAGAATGGAATAGAATGGTGTGGAATGGAGTCAAATGGATTCGAACACAGATGCAGAGAGTAGAAAAGAGTTGAATAGAGCCGAATAACGCTGAATAGGACCACATATGGCCAAAATGAGCCGAATCGAGTCGAGTCGACCAGATTCGGGATGAATGGAGCCTAGTGGAGCTGAAACGAGCCAAATAGAGACAAACTGAACCCAGCAAAATCGAGCCAAAACACACTTAATTGCATCCTATTGCATCGGATCTCGTCGAATTCCATCAAATCCCACCAAAACGCATCAAATCTCGCGGAATCTCACCGAATCCCGTCGAATTGTCTCAAATCGGGTCGAATGGTGTCAAACTGAATGGAATCGAATTAAATTGAATAGATTAGAGTAGTGTAGGTTAGACTGGGATTCAGTAGGGAAGGGCACAGAAGAATAGAATAGAGTAGAACAGAAGAGAATACCAAGAGTAGAACGGAGTAGAGTTGAGTAGAGTGGAATAGTCAGAGTCGGGTAGTGCAGAATATAGATGAATAGATCCAATTCAAGCCGAATCGATTCGAACGGAGAGGAAAGGAGACAAATCGTGATGAATCGAATCGATTAGAATAGATTAGAGTAGAGTAGGCTAGAACAGAATAGAATAGAGTAGAAAAGAGTAGAATGGTGTGGAAGGGAGTTGAATGGAGCCAAATAGAGACAAATAAAGTAGAAAGGGTTGAGTAGAGCTGAACAGGGCTGAATAAGGTTCACTCGAGCCTAATTATGCTGAATTGAGCAGAATCGAGACGAATTGACCCAATTCAAGCCAAATAGAGCTAAATCGAGCCGATTCAAGCCTAATCACATGGAATCGCGTCGAAATGCGTTGAATCGAATAGATTAGAGTAGAGGAGGGTACGGCAGGAGAGGCTAGACTACAACACAACAGAACACAATAGAAAGAAGAGAATAGAATTAAGTAGAGTCGGGTCCAGTAGAATAGAGTCAAATTGAGCTGAAGAGAGCCGAAAAGAGCCAAACAGAGCTGAATACAGCTGAATTGACCAAATTCAAGGTGAATCGAGATGAATCATGTCGAGTCGTTTGAAATGTGTCGAATCGAATCAAATAGATTAGTGTGGGGAAGGTAAGGTTAGGGTAGGGCAGAGAAAAATAGAATAGAGTAGAATAGAACAGAACAGAAAGAATCGAGTCGACTAGACTCAAATAGAGTCGAATACTGCCAAAAAGAGCCGAATAGAGTGGAAAAGAGCCGAATAGAACCGAATCGAGTTTAATGGAGCAGAAAGGAGATGAATCGAGCCGATATGACCCGAATCAGGTCGAATCCCATTCAAGTGTGTCGAATAGCATAGAACAGATTACAGTAGGCTAAGTTAGGGTAGGGTAGGGTAGAATAGAGTGCAGTAGAACAGAAGAGAACAGAACTGAAAGAATAGGGTCGAGACGAGCAGAGTATAGAAGAGTAGAGTAGAGTAGAGTCGAACATTGCCGAATAGAGCCAAATAGAGCCCAAAAGAGCTAAATGGATAGAAACCAAGACGAATCACACTGAATCCCGTTGGAATCGTGCCGTTTCGCGTCGAATCCCGTCGAATTGCATTGAATCTGATCAATTCCAATCCAATCCAATCCAATCAATTAGAATAGACTAGAGTAGGGTAGAGTACAATACAATACAGTAGAGAATAGTTTAGGATGGAGTAGAATGGTGTAGCATGGAGTCGAGTGGAGTCGAAAAGAGATAATAGAGTTGAGTAGAGTCTAATAGAGCCGAATCGAGCTGAATAGAGCCTATTCGAGCTGACTAGAGCCGAATGGAGCCGATTAGAGCTGAATCGAACCGATTTGAGCCGATTGGGGATGAATGGAGTGGAAAGGAGCCGATTTGAGCCGAATCGCATGGAGATGCGTGGAATCGAATCCAGTAGAATAGATTAGATTAGGGTAGGATGGAATAGAGTAGACTAGAACACAGTAGAAGAGAATGGAAAGGATACAATAGAATAGAGTAGAAAAGGGTAGAGCAGAGCAGAATAGTGCAGAGTAGAATAGAGTAGAACAGAGTCGAATCAAGCTGAATGGAGACGAAACGAGACAAATCGCGTCGAATGGCGTCGAATCCCATCGAATCAATTACAGTAGGGTATAGTAGAATAGCATAGAATGGAGTAGAATGGTGTGCAATGGAATCGAGTAGAGTAGAAAAGAGCTGAAGAGAGCCGAATAGGGCCAAAGAGGGCCAAATCGAGCTGAATTGAGCGAAATCGAGCCGAATCCAGTGAATCGAGCCTAATGGAGCCAAATCGAGCCTAATCAAGCTGAATCGACACTATTCGAGACAAATGGAGCCCAATGGACATGAATCACACCGATTCGGCCCCTAGTCGCGTCAAAATTTCTCGAATTCAATTGAATAGACTAGAGTAGGGGAGGTTCGGGTAGGCTAGAGTAGGGTAGAATAGAGTAGAATAGAATAAAACAGAACAGAACACAACAAAATAGAACAGAACAACACAGAACGACTACAGAAAAGAGTAAGCTAGAGTGGAGTAGAGGGGAATAGAGTAGAGTAGAATAGATTTGAACAGAGCCAAATTGAGCCGAATCGCGTTGAAATGGGTTGAATCAAATCCAATCAAGTGGATTACAATACCTTAGAGTTGGGTAGCACAGGGTAGGGTAGAATAGAGTAGAATAGTACAGAACAGAGTAGAAACAATACAATAGAGTAGAGAAGAGTAGAATAGAGCTGAATAGAGCCAAATGCAGACAAAATGAGAGGAATCGTGTAGAAGCAAGTAGAGTAAATTAGAGTGGTGTTGGGTAGGGTAGAGCAGAATAAAGTAGAATAGTGTGGAATGAATAGAATGGAGTAGAATGGAGTCAAGTAGAAACGAATAGAGTAGAAAAGAGTCGAATAGAGCAGAATAGGGCCGAAGAAGGCCAAATCGAGCAGATTCGAAGCGATTGAAGCCAAAACAAGCTGAATGGAGCCTAACTGAGCCGAATAGAGCCAAATCGAGCCGAATCGAGCCGATTCAAGCTTCATCGCCTCGAATCACGTTCAACGCGTCAAATCCAATCCAGACGTATAGATTAGAGAAGGGAAGGGGAGGGGAGGGGAGAATAGAACAGAGTAGAGTGGAATAGAAGAGATTAGAACAGAATAGAAGGAATAGAATCGAGTAGAATCGAGTGGAAAAGAGTAGAGTCGAATACAGTCGAATAGAGCCGAATAAGCTGAATAGAGACGAATGGAGCTGAATACAGCCGAAAAGAGCTGTATACTGCCGAATCACACCTAATCGAGCGGAATCAAGCAGAATCGCACTGACTGTCACCGAACAGCGTCGAATCGAATCAGGTCGAATCGAGCATAGAGAGATAGTATTGAATCAAACAAGGTCAAATCGCTTCATATCGTGTCGAATCCCATCGAATCACGTCGAATAACTTCGAATTGAGTCAAACCTCAGAGAATCCTACTGAATCACGTCGAGTCGCATGGAATCTCATCAAATCCCTTCAGATCTTGCCGAATCCAGTCAGGTCCTATCAAATCGCTTTGCACGGAATCGAATTGAATCCAACAGATT
Source organism: Loxodonta africana (assembly GCF_030014295.1). NCBI lineage: Eukaryota > Metazoa > Chordata > Mammalia > Proboscidea > Elephantidae > Loxodonta > Loxodonta africana. The sequence goes on from NW_026975017.1 coordinate 25,006, forward strand.
AAAGTAGGGTAGGTTCGGGTGGGGTGCCGTTGGGTCGGGTAGGGTAGAATAGAATAGAGTACCACAGAACAGGAGAGAATAGAACAGAACAGAAAGAATACAACAGAATAGAATAGAGTCAAAGAGAGAGAACATAGCCGAATTGAGCCGAGTGGAGACAAAACGAGACGAATCACGTCCGGTTGCTTCGAATCGCGTCAAATCAAATCGAATCGATTAGAAGAGATTAGGGTAGGGAAGGGTAGAATAGAAGAGAGGAAAATAGTGAGGAATGGAGTTGAACGGAGTCCAATAGAGACGGATAGATATGAATAGAGTACAAAAGAGTCTAATAGAGCAGAATAGGGCCGAATAGGCCCAACTAAGGCCTAATTGAGCAGAATCCAGCAGAATCGATGGAATTCGAGCCTAATCGAGCCGAATGGAGTGAAATGGAGCCAAGTCGAGCCGAACAGAGCCGATTCGAACTGAATCGAGCTGATTCAAGCCTAATCGCGTCAAATCGCGTGGAAATACGTCACATCGAATCTAATCAAATAGATTAGGGAAGGGGAGGGGAGGGGCGGGTGGGTAGAATAGAACAGAATAGTACAGAATAGAATATAGTACAGTAGGGTAGAGTAGAGAGAGTAAAGCAGACAAAAGTAGAGCAGAGTAGAATTGAGTCAAATAGAGTCAAAGAGTGCAGGATATAGCTGAATAGAGCCAATTCTGGCCGAATCGAGTCAAATGGAAACAAAACGAGATGAATCACACCGAATTGCTTCGAATCACATGCAATCGAATAGATTAGAGTATCGTAGGGTAGAGTAGAACAGAATAGCGTAGAATGGAGAAGAGTGGAGTCAAATGGAGTCGAACAGAGACAAATAGAGTAGAAAAGAGTCGAATCGAGCCAAATAGGGCCGAATAAGGCTGAACCGAGCGGAAACGAGCTGAATTGAAGCGATTGGAGCCAAATCGAGCTGAATCGCGCTGATGTTGCAGAATCGAGCCAACTCAAGAGTGATGGTGTCCGGTCGCATCGAAATGCTTTGAATCGAATCAAATGGAATCAATTAGAATAGGTTAGGGTAGGGTAGTTTACGATAGGAAGACTAGGGTAGATGCAAGTAGACTACATTAGAGTAGACAAGAGAAGGCTAGAGTAGAAGCCTAGACTAGTAAGCTGGACTAGTCAGCTAGACTAGTGGCATAGAGCAATAGCCAAGACAACTCGTCTTGAATAGTACCCTAAGTCAGTAATCTGAACGAGTACCCTTGCCTGAACACGTAGCCTAATCTAGTACCCTTGCCTTAACTAGTAGTCCTAACAAGTACCCTTGCCTTAACCAGTAGTCTTCACTAGTACCCTTGCCTTCACTAGTAGTATGTCCTTAACAAGTAGCCTGAACTGGTACCCTTGCCTTAACCAGTACCCTCAACAAGTACCCATGCCTTAACTAGTAGCCTGGCCTTAACTAGTGCCCTGCCCATAACTAGTAGCCTGAACTAGTACCCTTGCCTTAAGGAGTACCCTTGCCCAAACTACTCCCCTTAATTAGGACCCTTATTGAGTAACCCTAAGTAGTAGACTATGGTACGGTGGGGTAGCATAGGGTAGGGAAGCATACGGTGGAACAGAGAAAATAGAAGGAAATAGAATAGAACAGCACAGGTCAGGGTAGGTTAGCTTAGTGTAGGATATGGTAGAGTAGCATAGGATGGAATAGAGAAAATAGAAAAGGAGACTAGAAAAGAGCAGACTAGATTAGGATAGGGTAGGGTGGGGGAGGGTTTTGTAGAGTACAGTAGTGTAGAATGGAATAGAATGGTGTGGAATGGAGTCAAATGGATTCGAACACAGATGCAGAGAGTAGAAAAGAGTTGAATAGAGCCGAATAACGCTGAATAGGACCACATATGGCCAAAATGAGCCGAATCGAGTCGAGTCGACCAGATTCGGGATGAATGGAGCCTAGTGGAGCTGAAACGAGCCAAATAGAGACAAACTGAACCCAGCAAAATCGAGCCAAAACACACTTAATTGCATCCTATTGCATCGGATCTCGTCGAATTCCATCAAATCCCACCAAAACGCATCAAATCTCGCGGAATCTCACCGAATCCCGTCGAATTGTCTCAAATCGGGTCGAATGGTGTCAAACTGAATGGAATCGAATTAAATTGAATAGATTAGAGTAGTGTAGGTTAGACTGGGATTCAGTAGGGAAGGGCACAGAAGAATAGAATAGAGTAGAACAGAAGAGAATACCAAGAGTAGAACGGAGTAGAGTTGAGTAGAGTGGAATAGTCAGAGTCGGGTAGTGCAGAATATAGATGAATAGATCCAATTCAAGCCGAATCGATTCGAACGGAGAGGAAAGGAGACAAATCGTGATGAATCGAATCGATTAGAATAGATTAGAGTAGAGTAGGCTAGAACAGAATAGAATAGAGTAGAAAAGAGTAGAATGGTGTGGAAGGGAGTTGAATGGAGCCAAATAGAGACAAATAAAGTAGAAAGGGTTGAGTAGAGCTGAACAGGGCTGAATAAGGTTCACTCGAGCCTAATTATGCTGAATTGAGCAGAATCGAGACGAATTGACCCAATTCAAGCCAAATAGAGCTAAATCGAGCCGATTCAAGCCTAATCACATGGAATCGCGTCGAAATGCGTTGAATCGAATAGATTAGAGTAGAGGAGGGTACGGCAGGAGAGGCTAGACTACAACACAACAGAACACAATAGAAAGAAGAGAATAGAATTAAGTAGAGTCGGGTCCAGTAGAATAGAGTCAAATTGAGCTGAAGAGAGCCGAAAAGAGCCAAACAGAGCTGAATACAGCTGAATTGACCAAATTCAAGGTGAATCGAGATGAATCATGTCGAGTCGTTTGAAATGTGTCGAATCGAATCAAATAGATTAGTGTGGGGAAGGTAAGGTTAGGGTAGGGTAGAGAAAAATAGAATAGAGTAGAATAGAACAGAACAGAAAGAATCGAGTCGACTAGACTCAAATAGAGTCGAATACTGCCAAAAAGAGCCGAATAGAGTGGAAAAGAGCCGAATAGAACCGAATCGAGTTTAATGGAGCAGAAAGGAGATGAATCGAGCCGATATGACCCGAATCAGGTCGAATCCCATTCAAGTGTGTCGAATAGCATAGAACAGATTACAGTAGGCTAAGTTAGGGTAGGGTAGGGTAGAATAGAGTGCAGTAGAACAGAACAGAAGAGAACAGAACTGAAAGAATAGGGTCGGGAAGAGCAGAGTATAGAAGAGTAGAGTAGAGTCGAACATTGCCGAATAGAGCCAAATAGAGCCCAAAAGAGCTAAATGGATAGAAACCAAGACGAATCACACTGAATCCCGTTGGAATCGTGCCGTTTCGCGTCGAATCCCGTCGAATTGCATTGAATCTGATCAATTCCAATCCAATCCAATCCAATCAATTAGAATAGACTAGAGTAGGGTAGAGTACAATACAATACAGTAGAGAATAGTTTAGGATGGAGTAGAATGGTGTAGCATGGAGTCGAGTGGAGTCGAAAAGAGATAATAGAGTTGAGTAGAGTCTAATAGAGCCGAATCGAGCTGAATAGAGCCTATTCGAGCTGACTAGAGCCGAATGGAGCCGATTAGAGCTGAATCGAACCGATTTGAGCCGATTGGGGATGAATGGAGTGGAAAGGAGCCGATTTGAGCCGAATCGCATGGAGATGCGTGGAATCGAATCCAGTAGAATAGATTAGATTAGGGTAGGATGGAATAGAGTAGACTAGAACACAGTAGAAGAGAATGGAAAGGATACAATAGAATAGAGTAGAAAAGGGTAGAGCAGAGCAGAATAGTGCAGAGTAGAATAGAGTAGAACAGAGTCGAATCAAGCTGAATGGAGACGAAACGAGACAAATCGCGTCGAATGGCGTCGAATCCCATCGAATCAATTACAGTAGGGTATAGTAGAATAGCATAGAATGGAGTAGAATGGTGTGCAATGGAATCGAGTAGAGTAGAAAAGAGCTGAAGAGAGCCGAATAGGGCCAAAGAGGGCCAAATCGAGCTGAATTGAGCGAAATCGAGCCGAATCCAGTGAATCGAGCCTAATGGAGCCAAATCGAGCCTAATCAAGCTGAATCGACACTATTCGAGACAAATGGAGCCCAATGGACATGAATCACACCGATTCGGCCCCTAGTCGCGTCAAAATTTCTCGAATTCAATTGAATAGACTAGAGTAGGGGAGGTTCGGGTAGGCTAGAGTAGGGTAGAATAGAGTAGAATAGAATAAAACAGAACAGAACACAACAAAATAGAACAGAACAACACAGAACGACTACAGAAAAGAGTAAGCTAGAGTGGAGTAGAGGGGAATAGAGTAGAGTAGAATAGATTTGAACAGAGCCAAATTGAGCCGAATCGCGTTGAAATGGGTTGAATCAAATCCAATCAAGTGGATTACAATACCTTAGAGTTGGGTAGCACAGGGTAGGGTAGAATAGAGTAGAATAGTACAGAACAGAGTAGAAACAATACAATAGAGTAGAGAAGAGTAGAATAGAGCTGAATAGAGCCAAATGCAGACAAAATGAGAGGAATCGTGTAGAAGCAAGTAGAGTAAATTAGAGTGGTGTTGGGTAGGGTAGAGCAGAATAAAGTAGAATAGTGTGGAATGAATAGAATGGAGTAGAATGGAGTCAAGTAGAAACGAATAGAGTAGAAAAGAGTCGAATAGAGCAGAATAGGGCCGAAGAAGGCCAAATCGAGCAGATTCGAAGCGATTGAAGCCAAAACAAGCTGAATGGAGCCTAACTGAGCCGAATAGAGCCAAATCGAGCCGAATCGAGCCGATTCAAGCTTCATCGCCTCGAATCACGTTCAACGCGTCAAATCCAATCCAGACGTATAGATTAGAGAAGGGAAGGGGAGGGGAGGGGAGAATAGAACAGAGTAGAGTGGAATAGAAGAGATTAGAACAGAATAGAAGGAATAGAATCGAGTAGAATCGAGTGGAAAAGAGTAGAGTCGAATACAGTCGAATAGAGCCGAATAAGCTGAATAGAGACGAATGGAGCTGAATACAGCCGAAAAGAGCTGTATACTGCCGAATCACACCTAATCGAGCGGAATCAAGCAGAATCGCACTGACTGTCACCGAACAGCGTCGAATCGAATCAGGTCGAATCGAGTCGAGTCACATCGTTTTGAATCAAACAAGGTCAAATCGCTTCATATCGTGTCGAATCCCATCGAATCACGTCGAATAACTTCGAATTGAGTCAAACCTCAGAGAATCCTACTGAATCACGTCGAGTCGCATGGAATCTCATCAAATCCCTTCAGATCTTGCCGAATCCAGTCAGGTCCTATCAAATCGCTTTGCACGGAATCGAATTGAATCCAACAGATTAAAGTAGGGTAGGTTCGGGTGGGGTGCCGTTGGGTCGGGTAGGGTAGAATAGAATAGAGTACCACAGAACAGGAGAGAATAGAACAGAACAGAAAGAATACAACAGAATAGAATAGAGTCAAAGAGAGAGAACATAGCCGAATTGAGCCGAGTGGAGACAAAACGAGACGAATCACGTCCGGTTGCTTCGAATCGCGTCAAATCAAATCGAATCGATTAGAAGAGATTAGGGTAGGGAAGGGTAGAATAGAAGAGAGGAAAATAGTGAGGAATGGAGTTGAACGGAGTCCAATAGAGACGGATAGATATGAATAGAGTACAAAAGAGTCTAATAGAGCAGAATAGGGCCGAATAGGCCCAACTAAGGCCTAATTGAGCAGAATCCAGCAGAATCGATGGAATTCGAGCCTAATCGAGCCGAATGGAGTGAAATGGAGCCAAGTCGAGCCGAACAGAGCCGATTCGAACTGAATCGAGCTGATTCAAGCCTAATCGCGTCAAATCGCGTGGAAATACGTCACATCGAATCTAATCAAATAGATTAGGGAAGGGGAGGGGAGGGGCGGGTGGGTAGAATAGAACAGAATAGTACAGAATAGAATATAGTACAGTAGGGTAGAGTAGAGAGAGTAAAGCAGACAAAAGTAGAGCAGAGTAGAATTGAGTCAAATAGAGTCAAAGAGTGCAGGATATAGCTGAATAGAGCCAATTCTGGCCGAATCGAGTCAAATGGAAACAAAACGAGATGAATCACACCGAATTGCTTCGAATCACATGCAATCGAATAGATTAGAGTATCGTAGGGTAGAGTAGAACAGAATAGCGTAGAATGGAGAAGAGTGGAGTCAAATGGAGTCGAACAGAGACAAATAGAGTAGAAAAGAGTCGAATCGAGCCAAATAGGGCCGAATAAGGCTGAACCGAGCGGAAACGAGCTGAATTGAAGCGATTGGAGCCAAATCGAGCTGAATCGCGCTGATGTTGCAGAATCGAGCCAACTCAAGAGTGATGGTGTCCGGTCGCATCGAAATGCTTTGAATCGAATCAAATGGAATCAATTAGAATAGGTTAGGGTAGGGTAGTTTACGATAGGAAGACTAGGGTAGATGCAAGTAGACTACATTAGAGTAGACAAGAGAAGGCTAGAGTAGAAGCCTAGACTAGTAAGCTGGACTAGTCAGCTAGACTAGTGGCATAGAGCAATAGCCAAGACAACTCGTCTTGAATAGTACCCTAAGTCAGTAATCTGAACCAGTACCCTTGCCTGAACACGTAGCCTAATCTAGTACCCTTGCCTTAACTAGTAGTCCTAACAAGTACCCTTGCCTTAACCAGTAGTCTTCACTAGTACCCTTGCCTTCACTAGTAGTATGTCCTTAACAAGTAGCCTGAACTGGTACCCTTGCCTTAACCAGTACCCTCAACAAGTACCCATGCCTTAACTAGTAGCCTGGCCTTAACTAGTGCCCTGCCCATAACTAGTAGCCTGAACTAGTACCCTTGCCTTAAGGAGTACCCTTGCCCAAACTACTCCCCTTAATTAGGACCCTTATTGAGTAACCCTAAGTAGTAGACTATGGTACGGTGGGGTAGCATAGGGTAGGGAAGCATACGGTGGAACAGAGAAAATAGAAGGAAATAGAATAGAACAGCACAGGTCAGGGTAGGTTAGCTTAGTGTAGGATATGGTAGAGTAGCATAGGATGGAATAGAGAAAATAGAAAAGGAGACTAGAAAAGAGCAGACTAGATTAGGATAGGGTAGGGTGGGGGAGGGTTTTGTAGAGTACAGTAGTGTAGAATGGAATAGAATGGTGTGGAATGGAGTCAAATGGATTCGAACACAGATGCAGAGAGTAGAAAAGAGTTGAATAGAGCCGAATAACGCTGAATAGGACCACATATGGCCAAAATGAGCCGAATCGAGTCGAGTCGACCAGATTCGGGATGAATGGAGCCTAGTGGAGCTGAAACGAGCCAAATAGAGACAAACTGAACCCAGCAAAATCGAGCCAAAACACACTTAATTGCATCCTATTGCATCGGATCTCGTCGAATTCCATCAAATCCCACCAAAACGCATCAAATCTCGCGGAATCTCACCGAATCCCGTCGAATTGTCTCAAATCGGGTCGAATGGTGTCAAACTGAATGGAATCGAATTAAATTGAATAGATTAGAGTAGTGTAGGTTAGACTGGGATTCAGTAGGGAAGGGCACAGAAGAATAGAATAGAGTAGAACAGAAGAGAATACCAAGAGTAGAACGGAGTAGAGTTGAGTAGAGTGGAATAGTCAGAGTCGGGTAGTGCAGAATATAGATGAATAGATCCAATTCAAGCCGAATCGATTCGAACGGAGAGGAAAGGAGACAAATCGTGATGAATCGAATCGATTAGAATAGATTAGAGTAGAGTAGGCTAGAACAGAATAGAATAGAGTAGAAAAGAGTAGAATGGTGTGGAAGGGAGTTGAATGGAGCCAAATAGAGACAAATAAAGTAGAAAGGGTTGAGTAGAGCTGAACAGGGCTGAATAAGGTTCACTCGAGCCTAATTATGCTGAATTGAGCAGAATCGAGACGAATTGACCCAATTCAAGCCAAATAGAGCTAAATCGAGCCGATTCAAGCCTAATCACATGGAATCGCGTCGAAATGCGTTGAATCGAATAGATTAGAGTAGAGGAGGGTACGGCAGGAGAGGCTAGACTACAACACAACAGAACACAATAGAAAGAAGAGAATAGAATTAAGTAGAGTCGGGTCCAGTAGAATAGAGTCAAATTGAGCTGAAGAGAGCCGAAAAGAGCCAAACAGAGCTGAATACAGCTGAATTGACCAAATTCAAGGTGAATCGAGATGAATCATGTCGAGTCGTTTGAAATGTGTCGAATCGAATCAAATAGATTAGTGTGGGGAAGGTAAGGTTAGGGTAGGGTAGAGAAAAATAGAATAGAGTAGAATAGAACAGAACAGAAAGAATCGAGTCGACTAGACTCAAATAGAGTCGAATACTGCCAAAAAGAGCCGAATAGAGTGGAAAAGAGCCGAATAGAACCGAATCGAGTTTAATGGAGCAGAAAGGAGATGAATCGAGCCGATATGACCCGAATCAGGTCGAATCCCATTCAAGTGTGTCGAATAGCATAGAACAGATTACAGTAGGCTAAGTTAGGGTAGGGTAGGGTAGAATAGAGTGCAGTAGAACAGAACAGAAGAGAACAGAACTGAAAGAATAGGGTCGGGAAGAGCAGAGTATAGAAGAGTAGAGTAGAGTCGAACATTGCCGAATAGAGCCAAATAGAGCCCAAAAGAGCTAAATGGATAGAAACCAAGACGAATCACACTGAATCCCGTTGGAATCGTGCCGTTTCGCGTCGAATCCCGTCGAATTGCATTGAATCTGATCAATTCCAATCCAATCCAATCCAATCAATTAGAATAGACTAGAGTAGGGTAGAGTACAATACAATACAGTAGAGAATAGTTTAGGATGGAGTAGAATGGTGTAGCATGGAGTCGAGTGGAGTCGAAAAGAGATAATAGAGTTGAGTAGAGTCTAATAGAGCCGAATCGAGCTGAATAGAGCCTATTCGAGCTGACTAGAGCCGAATGGAGCCGATTAGAGCTGAATCGAACCGATTTGAGCCGATTGGGGATGAATGGAGTGGAAAGGAGCCGATTTGAGCCGAATCGCATGGAGATGCGTGGAATCGAATCCAGTAGAATAGATTAGATTAGGGTAGGATGGAATAGAGTAGACTAGAACACAGTAGAAGAGAATGGAAAGGATACAATAGAATAGAGTAGAAAAGGGTAGAGCAGAGCAGAATAGTGCAGAGTAGAATAGAGTAGAACAGAGTCGAATCAAGCTGAATGGAGACGAAACGAGACAAATCGCGTCGAATGGCGTCGAATCCCATCGAATCAATTACAGTAGGGTATAGTAGAATAGCATAGAATGGAGTAGAATGGTGTGCAATGGAATCGAGTAGAGTAGAAAAGAGCTGAAGAGAGCCGAATAGGGCCAAAGAGGGCCAAATCGAGCTGAATTGAGCGAAATCGAGCCGAATCCAGTGAATCGAGCCTAATGGAGCCAAATCGAGCCTAATCAAGCTGAATCGACACTATTCGAGACAAATGGAGCCCAATGGACATGAATCACACCGATTCGGCCCCTAGTCGCGTCAAAATTTCTCGAATTCAATTGAATAGACTAGAGTAGGGGAGGTTCGGGTAGGCTAGAGTAGGGTAGAATAGAGTAGAATAGAATAAAACAGAACAGAACACAACAAAATAGAACAGAACAACACAGAACGACTACAGAAAAGAGTAAGCTAGAGTGGAGTAGAGGGGAATAGAGTAGAGTAGAATAGATTTGAACAGAGCCAAATTGAGCTGAATCGCGTTGAAATGGGTTGAATCAAATCCAATCAAGTGGATTACAATACCTTAGAGTTGGGTAGCACAGGGTAGGGTAGAATAGAGTAGAATAGTACAGAACAGAGTAGAAACAATACAATAGAGTAGAGAAGAGTAGAATAGAGCTGAATAGAGCCAAATGCAGACAAAATGAGAGGAATCGTGTAGAAGCAAGTAGAGTAAATTAGAGTGGTGTTGGGTAGGGTAGAGCAGAATAAAGTAGAATAGTGTGGAATGAATAGAATGGAGTAGAATGGAGTCAAGTAGAAACGAATAGAGTAGAAAAGAGTCGAATAGAGCAGAATAGGGCCGAAGAAGGCCAAATCGAGCAGATTCGAAGCGATTGAAGCCAAAACAAGCTGAATGGAGCCTAACTGAGCCGAATAGAGCCAAATCGAGCCGAATCGAGCCGATTCAAGCTTCATCGCCTCGAATCGCGTTCAACGCGTCAAATCCAATCCAGACGTATAGATTAGAGAAGGGGAGGGGAGGGGAGGGGAGAATAGAACAGAGTAGAGTGGAATAGAAGAGATTAGAACAGAATAGAAGGAATAGAATCGAGTAGAATCGAGTGGAAAAGAGTAGAGTCGAATACAGTCGAATAGAGCCGAATAAGCTGAATAGAGACGAATGGAGCTGAATACAGCCGAAAAGAGCTGTATACTGCCGAATCACACCTAATCGAGCGGAATCAAGCAGAATCGCACTGACTGTCACCGAACAGCGTCAAATCGAATCAGGTCGAATCGAGTCGAGTCACATCGTTTTGAATCAAACAAGGTCAAATCGCTTCATATCGTGTCGAATCCCATCGAATCACGTCGAATAACTTCGAATTGCGTCAAACCTCAGAGAATCCTACTGAATCACGTCGAGTCGCATGGAATCTCATCAAATCCCTTCAGATCTTGCCGAATCCAGTCAGGTCCTATCAAATCGCTTTGCACGGAATCGAATTGAATCCAACAGATTAAAGTAGGGTAGGTTCGGGTGGGGTGCCGTTGGGTCGGGTAGGGTAGAATAGAATAGAGTACCACAGAACAGGAGAGAATAGAACAGAACAGAAAGAATACAACAGAATAGAATAGAGTCAAAGAGAGAGAACATAGCCGAATTGAGCCGAGTGGAGACAAAACGAGACGAATCACGTCCGGTTGCTTCGAATCGCGTCAAATCAAATCGAATCGATTAGAAGAGATTAGGGTAGGGAAGGGTAGAATAGAAGAGAGGAAAATAGTGAGGAATGGAGTTGAACGGAGTCCAATAGAGACGGATAGATATGAATAGAGTACAAAAGAGTCTAATAGAGCAGAATAGGGCCGAATAGGCCCAACTAAGGCCTAATTGAGCAGAATCCAGCAGAATCGATGGAATTCGAGCCTAATCGAGCCGAATGGAGTGAAATGGAGCCAAGTCGAGCCGAACAGAGCCGATTCGAACTGAATCGAGCTGATTCAAGCCTAATCGCGTCAAATCGCGTGGAAATACGTCACATCGAATCTAATCAAATAGATTAGGGAAGGGGAGGGGAGGGGCGGGTGGGTAGAATAGAACAGAATAGTACAGAATAGAATATAGTACAGTAGGGTAGAGTAGAGAGAGTAAAGCAGACAAAAGTAGAGCAGAGTAGAATTGAGTCAAATAGAGTCAAAGAGTGCAGGATATAGCTGAATAGAGCCAATTCTGGCCGAATCGAGTCAAATGGAAACAAAACGAGATGAATCACACCGAATTGCTTCGAATCACATGCAATCGAATAGATTAGAGTATCGTAGGGTAGAGTAGAACAGAATAGCGTAGAATGGAGAAGAGTGGAGTCAAATGGAGTCGAACAGAGACAAATAGAGTAGAAAAGAGTCGAATCGAGCCAAATAGGGCCGAATAAGGCTGAACCGAGTGGAAACGAGCTGAATTGAAGCGATTGGAGCCAAATCGAGCTGAATCGCGCTGATGTTGCAGAATCGAGCCAACTCAAGAGTGATGCTGTCCGGTCGCATCGAAATGCTTTGAATCGAATCAAATGGAATCAATTAGAATAGGTTAGGGTAGGGTAGTTTATGATAGGAAGACTAGGGTAGATGCAAGTAGACTACATTAGAGTAGACAAGAGAAGGCTAGAGTAGAAGCCTAGACTAGTAAGCTGGACTAGTCAGCTAGACTAGTGGCATAGAGCAGTAGCCAAGACAACTCGTCTTGAATAGTACCCTAAGTCAGTAATCTGAACGAGTACCCTTGCCTGAACACGTAGCCTAATCTAGTACCCTTGCCTTAACTAGTAGTCCTAACAAGTACCCTTGCCTTAACCAGTAGTCTTCACTAGTACCCTTGCCTTCACTAGTAGTATGTCCTTAACAAGTAGCCTGAACTGGTACCCTTGCCTTAACCAGTACCCTCAACAAGTACCCATGCCTTAACTAGTAGCCTGGCCTTAACTAGTGCCCTGCCCATAACTAGTAGCCTGAACTAGTACCCTTGCCTTAAGGAGTACCCTTGCCCAAACTACTCCCCTTAATTAGGACCCTTATTGAGTAACCCTAAGTAGTAGACTATGGTACGGTGGGGTAGCATAGGGTAGGGAAGCATACGGTGGAACAGAGAAAATAGAAGGAAATAGAATAGAACAGCACAGGTCAGGGTAGGTTAGCTTAGTGTAGGATATGGTAGAGTAGCATAGGATGGAATAGAGAAAATAGAAAAGGAGACTAGAAAAGAGCAGACTAGATTAGGATAGGGTAGGGTGGGGGAGGGTTTTGTAGAGTACAGTAGTGTAGAATGGAATAGAATGGTGTGGAATGGAGTCAAATGGATTCGAACACAGATGCAGAGAGTAGAAAAGAGTTGAATAGAGCCGAATAACGCTGAATAGGACCACATATGGCCAAAATGAGCCGAATCGAGTCGAGTCGACCAGATTCGGGATGAATGGAGCCTAGTGGAGCTGAAACGAGCCAAATAGAGACAAACTGAACCCAGCAAAATCGAGCCAAAACACACTTAATTGCATCCTATTGCATCGGATCTCGTCGAATTCCATCAAATCCCACCAAAACGCATCAAATCTCGCGGAATCTCACCGAATCCCGTCGAATTGTCTCAAATCGGGTCGAATGGTGTCAAACTGAATGGAATCGAATTAAATTGAATAGATTAGAGTAGTGTAGGTTAGACTGGGATTCAGTAGGGAAGGGCACAGAAGAATAGAATAGAGTAGAACAGAAGAGAATACCAAGAGTAGAACGGAGTAGAGTTGAGTAGAGTGGAATAGTCAGAGTCGGGTAGTGCAGAATATAGATGAATAGATCCAATTCAAGCCGAATCGATTCGAACGGAGAGGAAAGGAGACAAATCGTGATGAATCGAATCGATTAGAATAGATTAGAGTAGAGTAGGCTAGAACAGAATAGAATAGAGTAGAAAAGAGTAGAATGGTGTGGAAGGGAGTTGAATGGAGCCAAATAGAGACAAATAAAGTAGAAAGGGTTGAGTAGAGCTGAACAGGGCTGAATAAGGTTCACTCGAGCCTAATTATGCTGAATTGAGCAGAATCGAGACGAATTGACCCAATTCAAGCCAAATAGAGCTAAATCGAGCCGATTCAAGCCTAATCACATGGAATCGCGTCGAAATGCGTTGAATCGAATAGATTAGAGTAGAGGAGGGTACGGCAGGAGAGGCTAGACTACAACACAACAGAACACAATAGAAAGAAGAGAATAGAATTAAGTAGAGTCGGGTCCAGTAGAATAGAGTCAAATTGAGCTGAAGAGAGCCGAAAAGAGCCAAACAGAGCTGAATACAGCTGAATTGACCAAATTCAAGGTGAATCGAGATGAATCATGTCGAGTCGTTTGAAATGTGTCGAATCGAATCAAATAGATTAGTGTGGGGAAGGTAAGGTTAGGGTAGGGCAGAGAAAAATAGAGTAGAGTAGAATAGAACAGAACAGAAAGAATCGAGTCGACTAGACTCAAATAGAGTCGAATACTGCCAAAAAGAGCCGAATAGAGTGGAAAAGAGCCGAATAGAACCGAATCGAGTTTAATGGAGCAGAAAGGAGATGAATCGAGCCGATATGACCCGAATCAGGTCGAATCCCATTCAAGTGTGTCGAATAGCATAGAACAGATTACAGTAGGCTAAGTTAGGGTAGGGTAGGGTAGAATAGAGTGCAGTAGAACAGAACAGAAGAGAACAGAACTGAAAGAATAGGGTCGGGAAGAGCAGAGTATAGAAGAGTAGAGTAGAGTAGAGTCGAACATTGCCGAATAGAGCCAAATAGAGCCCAAAAGAGCTAAATGGATAGAAACCAAGACGAATCACACTGAATCCCGTTGGAATCGTGCCGTTTCGCGTCGAATCCCGTCGAATTGCATTGAATCTGATCAATTCCAATCCAATCCAATCCAATCAATTAGAATAGACTAGAGTAGGGTAGAGTACAATACAATACAGTAGAGAATAGTTTAGGATGGAGTAGAATGGTGTAGCATGGAGTCGAGTGGAGTCGAAAAGAGATAATAGAGTTGAGTAGAGTCTAATAGAGCCGAATCGAGCTGAATAGAGCCTATTCGAGCTGACTAGAGCCGAATGGAGCCGATTAGAGCTGAATCGAACCGATTTGAGCCGATTGGGGATGAATGGAGTGGAAAGGAGCCGATTTGAGCCGAATCGCATGGAGATGCGTGGAATCGAATCCAGTAGAATAGATTAGATTAGGGTAGGATGGAATAGAGTAGACTAGAACACAGTAGAAGAGAATGGAAAGGATACAATAGAATAGAGTAGAAAAGGGTAGAGCAGAGCAGAATAGTGCAGAGTAGAATAGAGTAGAACAGAGTCGAATCAAGCTGAATGGAGACGAAACGAGACAAATCGCGTCGAATGGCGTCGAATCCCATCGAATCAATTACAGTAGGGTATAGTAGAATAGCATAGAATGGAGTAGAATGGTGTGCAATGGAATCGAGTAGAGTAGAAAAGAGCTGAAGAGAGCCGAATAGGGCCAAAGAGGGCCAAATCGAGCTGAATTGAGCGAAATCGAGCCGAATCCAGTGAATCGAGCCTAATGGAGCCAAATCGAGCCTAATCAAGCTGAATCGACACTATTCGAGACAAATGGAGCCCAATGGACATGAATCACACCGATTCGGCCCCTAGTCGCGTCAAAATTTCTCGAATTCAATTGAATAGACTAGAGTAGGGGAGGTTCGGGTAGGCTAGAGTAGGGTAGAATAGAGTAGAATAGAATAAAACAGAACAGAACACAACAAAATAGAACAGAACAACACAGAACGACTACAGAAAAGAGTAAGCTAGAGTGGAGTAGAGGGGAATAGAGTAGAGTAGAATAGATTTGAACAGAGCCAAATTGAGCCGAATCGCGTTGAAATGGGTTGAATCAAATCCAATCAAGTGGATTACAATACCTTAGAGTTGGGTAGCACAGGGTAGGGTAGAATAGAGTAGAATAGTACAGAACAGAGTAGAAACAATACAATAGAGTAGAGAAGAGTAGAATAGAGCTGAATAGAGCCAAATGCAGACAAAATGAGAGGAATCGTGTAGAAGCAAGTAGAGTAAATTAGAGTGGTGTTGGGTAGGGTAGAGCAGAATAAAGTAGAATAGTGTGGAATGAATAGAATGGAGT
The DNA here is from genome assembly GCF_030014295.1 of Loxodonta africana. Taxonomy (NCBI): domain Eukaryota; kingdom Metazoa; phylum Chordata; class Mammalia; order Proboscidea; family Elephantidae; genus Loxodonta; species Loxodonta africana. Next base: position 40,465 of record NW_026975017.1, read on the forward strand.
AGAATGGAGTCAAGTAGAAACGAATAGAGTAGAAAAGAGTCGAATAGAGCAGAATAGGGCCGAAGAAGGCCAAATCGAGCAGATTCGAAGCGATTGAAGCCAAAACAAGCTGAATGGAGCCTAACTGAGCCGAATAGAGCCAAATCGAGCCGAATCGAGCCGATTCAAGCTTCATCGCCTCGAATCGCGTTCAACGCGTCAAATCCAATCCAGACGTATAGATTAGAGAAGGGGAGGGGAGGGGAGGGGAGAATAGAACAGAGTAGAGTGGAATAGAAGAGATTAGAACAGAATAGAAGGAATAGAATCGAGTAGAATCGAGTGGAAAAGAGTAGAGTCGAATACAGTCGAATAGAGCCGAATAAGCTGAATAGAGACGAATGGAGCTGAATACAGCCGAAAAGAGCTGTATACTGCCGAATCACACCTAATCGAGCGGAATCAAGCAGAATCGCACTGACTGTCACCGAACAGCGTCGAATCGAATCAGGTCGAATCGAGTCGAGTCACATCGTTTTGAATCAAACAAGGTCAAATCGCTTCATATCGTGTCGAATCCCATCGAATCACGTCGAATAACTTCGAATTGAGTCAAACCTCAGAGAATCCTACTGAATCACGTCAAGTCGCATGGAATCTCATCAAATCCCTTCAGATCTTGCCGAATCCAGTCAGGTCCTATCAAATCACTTTGCACGGAATCGAATTGAATCCAACAGATTAAAGTAGGGTAGGTTCGGGTGGGGTGCCGTTGGGTCGGGTAGGGTAGAATAGAATAGAGTACCACAGAACAGGAGAGAATAGAACAGAACAGAAAGAATACAACAGAATAGAATAGAGTCAAAGAGAGAGAACATAGCCGAATTGAGCCGAGTGGAGACAAAACGAGACGAATCACGTCCGGTTGCTTCGAATCGCGTCAAATCAAATCGAATCGATTAGAAGAGATTAGGGTAGGGAAGGGTAGAATAGAAGAGAGGAAAATAGTGAGGAATGGAGTTGAACGGAGTCCAATAGAGACGGATAGATATGAATAGAGTACAAAAGAGTCTAATAGAGCAGAATAGGGCCGAATAGGCCCAACTAAGGCCTAATTGAGCAGAATCCAGCAGAATCGATGGAATTCGAGCCTAATCGAGCCGAATGGAGTGAAATGGAGCCAAGTCGAGCCGAACAGAGCCGATTCGAACTGAATCGAGCTGATTCAAGCCTAATCGCGTCAAATCGCGTGGAAATACGTCACATCGAATCTAATCAAATAGATTAGGGAAGGGGAGGGGAGGGGCGGGTGGGTAGAATAGAACAGAATAGTACAGAATAGAATATAGTACAGTAGGGTAGAGTAGAGAGAGTAAAGCAGACAAAAGTAGAGCAGAGTAGAATTGAGTCAAATAGAGTCAAAGAGTGCAGGATATAGCTGAATAGAGCCAATTCTGGCCGAATCGAGTCAAATGGAAACAAAACGAGATGAATCACACCGAATTGCTTCGAATCACATGCAATCGAATAGATTAGAGTATCGTAGGGTAGAGTAGAACAGAATAGCGTAGAATGGAGAAGAGTGGAGTCAAATGGAGTCGAACAGAGACAAATAGAGTAGAAAAGAGTCGAATCGAGCCAAATAGGGCCGAATAAGGCTGAACCGAGTGGAAACGAGCTGAATTGAAGCGATTGGAGCCAAATCGAGCTGAATCGCGCTGATGTTGCAGAATCGAGCCAACTCAAGAGTGATGGTGTCCGGTCGCATCGAAATGCTTTGAATCGAATCAAATGGAATCAATTAGAATAGGTTAGGGTAGGGTAGTTTATGATAGGAAGACTAGGGTAGATGCAAGTAGACTACATTAGAGTAGACAAGAGAAGGCTAGAGTAGAAGCCTAGACTAGTAAGCTGGACTAGTCAGCTAGACTAGTGGCATAGAGCAGTAGCCAAGACAACTCGTCTTGAATAGTACCCTAAGTCAGTAATCTGAACGAGTACCCTTGCCTGAACACGTAGCCTAATCTAGTACCCTTGCCTTAACTAGTAGTCCTAACAAGTACCCTTGCCTTAACCAGTAGTCTTCACTAGTACCCTTGCCTTCACTAGTAGTATGTCCTTAACAAGTAGCCTGAACTGGTACCCTTGCCTTAACCAGTACCCTCAACAAGTACCCATGCCTTAACTAGTAGCCTGGCCTTAACTAGTGCCCTGCCCATAACTAGTAGCCTGAACTAGTACCCTTGCCTTAAGGAGTACCCTTGCCCAAACTACTCCCCTTAATTAGGACCCTTATTGAGTAACCCTAAGTAGTAGACTATGGTACGGTGGGGTAGCATAGGGTAGGGAAGCATACGGTGGAACAGAGAAAATAGAAGGAAATAGAATAGAACAGCACAGGTCAGGGTAGGTTAGCTTAGTGTAGGATATGGTAGAGTAGCATAGGATGGAATAGAGAAAATAGAAAAGGAGACTAGAAAAGAGCAGACTAGATTAGGATAGGGTAGGGTGGGGGAGGGTTTTGTAGAGTACAGTAGTGTAGAATGGAATAGAATGGTGTGGAATGGAGTCAAATGGATTCGAACACAGATGCAGAGAGTAGAAAAGAGTTGAATAGAGCCGAATAACGCTGAATAGGACCACATATGGCCAAAATGAGCCGAATCGAGTCGAGTCGACCAGATTCGGGATGAATGGAGCCTAGTGGAGCTGAAACGAGCCAAATAGAGACAAACTGAACCCAGCAAAATCGAGCCAAAACACACTTAATTGCATCCTATTGCATCGGATCTCGTCGAATTCCATCAAATCCCACCAAAACGCATCAAATCTCGCGGAATCTCACCGAATCCCGTCGAATTGTCTCAAATCGGGTCGAATGGTGTCAAACTGAATGGAATCGAATTAAATTGAATAGATTAGAGTAGTGTAGGTTAGACTGGGATTCAGTAGGGAAGGGCACAGAAGAATAGAATAGAGTAGAACAGAAGAGAATACCAAGAGTAGAACGGAGTAGAGTTGAGTAGAGTGGAATAGTCAGAGTCGGGTAGTGCAGAATATAGATGAATAGATCCAATTCAAGCCGAATCGATTCGAACGGAGAGGAAAGGAGACAAATCGTGATGAATCGAATCGATTAGAATAGATTAGAGTAGAGTAGGCTAGAACAGAATAGAATAGAGTAGAAAAGAGTAGAATGGTGTGGAAGGGAGTTGAATGGAGCCAAATAGAGACAAATAAAGTAGAAAGGGTTGAGTAGAGCTGAACAGGGCTGAATAAGGTTCACTCGAGCCTAATTATGCTGAATTGAGCAGAATCGAGACGAATTGACCCAATTCAAGCCAAATAGAGCTAAATCGAGCCGATTCAAGCCTAATCACATGGAATCGCGTCGAAATGCGTTGAATCGAATAGATTAGAGTAGAGGAGGGTACGGCAGGAGAGGCTAGACTACAACACAACAGAACACAATAGAAAGAAGAGAATAGAATTAAGTAGAGTCGGGTCCAGTAGAATAGAGTCAAATTGAGCTGAAGAGAGCCGAAAAGAGCCAAACAGAGCTGAATACAGCTGAATTGACCAAATTCAAGGTGAATCGAGATGAATCATGTCGAGTCGTTTGAAATGTGTCGAATCGAATCAAATAGATTAGTGTGGGGAAGGTAAGGTTAGGGTAGGGCAGAGAAAAATAGAGTAGAGTAGAATAGAACAGAACAGAAAGAATCGAGTCGACTAGACTCAAATAGAGTCGAATACTGCCAAAAAGAGCCGAATAGAGTGGAAAAGAGCCGAATAGAACCGAATCGAGTTTAATGGAGCAGAAAGGAGATGAATCGAGCCGATATGACCCGAATCAGGTCGAATCCCATTCAAGTGTGTCGAATAGCATAGAACAGATTACAGTAGGCTAAGTTAGGGTAGGGTAGGGTAGAATAGAGTGCAGTAGAACAGAACAGAAGAGAACAGAACTGAAAGAATAGGGTCGGGAAGAGCAGAGTATAGAAGAGTAGAGTAGAGTAGAGTCGAACATTGCCGAATAGAGCCAAATAGAGCCCAAAAGAGCTAAATGGATAGAAACCAAGACGAATCACACTGAATCCCGTTGGAATCGTGCCGTTTCGCGTCGAATCCCGTCGAATTGCATTGAATCTGATCAATTCCAATCCAATCCAATCCAATCAATTAGAATAGACTAGAGTAGGGTAGAGTACAATACAATACAGTAGAGAATAGTTTAGGATGGAGTAGAATGGTGTAGCATGGAGTCGAGTGGAGTCGAAAAGAGATAATAGAGTTGAGTAGAGTCTAATAGAGCCGAATCGAGCTGAATAGAGCCTATTCGAGCTGACTAGAGCCGAATGGAGCCGATTAGAGCTGAATCGAACCGATTTGAGCCGATTGGGGATGAATGGAGTGGAAAGGAGCCGATTTGAGCCGAATCGCATGGAGATGCGTGGAATCGAATCCAGTAGAATAGATTAGATTAGGGTAGGATGGAATAGAGTAGACTAGAACACAGTAGAAGAGAATGGAAAGGATACAATAGAATAGAGTAGAAAAGGGTAGAGCAGAGCAGAATAGTGCAGAGTAGAATAGAGTAGAACAGAGTCGAATCAAGCTGAATGGAGACGAAACGAGACAAATCGCGTCGAATGGCGTCGAATCCCATCGAATCAATTACAGTAGGGTATAGTAGAATAGCATAGAATGGAGTAGAATGGTGTGCAATGGAATCGAGTAGAGTAGAAAAGAGCTGAAGAGAGCCGAATAGGGCCAAAGAGGGCCAAATCGAGCTGAATTGAGCGAAATCGAGCCGAATCCAGTGAATCGAGCCTAATGGAGCCAAATCGAGCCTAATCAAGCTGAATCGACACTATTCGAGACAAATGGAGCCCAATGGACATGAATCACACCGATTCGGCCCCTAGTCGCGTCAAAATTTCTCGAATTCAATTGAATAGACTAGAGTAGGGGAGGTTCGGGTAGGCTAGAGTAGGGTAGAATAGAGTAGAATAGAATAAAACAGAACAGAACACAACAAAATAGAACAGAACAACACAGAACGACTACAGAAAAGAGTAAGCTAGAGTGGAGTAGAGGGGAATAGAGTAGAGTAGAATAGATTTGAACAGAGCCAAATTGAGCCGAATCGCGTTGAAATGGGTTGAATCAAATCCAATCAAGTGGATTACAATACCTTAGAGTTGGGTAGCACAGGGTAGGGTAGAATAGAGTAGAATAGTACAGAACAGAGTAGAAACAATACAATAGAGTAGAGAAGAGTAGAATAGAGCTGAATAGAGCCAAATGCAGACAAAATGAGAGGAATCGTGTAGAAGCAAGTAGAGTAAATTAGAGTGGTGTTGGGTAGGGTAGAGCAGAATAAAGTAGAATAGTGTGGAATGAATAGAATGGAGTAGAATGGAGTCAAGTAGAAACGAATAGAGTAGAAAAGAGTCGAATAGAGCAGAATAGGGCCGAAGAAGGCCAAATCGAGCAGATTCGAAGCGATTCAAGCCAAAACAAGCTGAATGGAGCCTAACTGAGCCGAATAGAGCCAAATCGAGCCGAATCGAGCCGATTCAAGCTTCATCGCCTCGAATCGCGTTCAACGCGTCAAATCCAATCCAGACGTATAGATTAGAGAAGGGGAGGGGAGGGGAGGGTAGAATAGAACAGAGTAGAGTGGAATAGAAGAGATTAGAACAGAATAGAAGGAATAGAATCGAGTAGAATCGAGTGGAAAAGAGTAGAGTCGAATACAGTCGAATAGAGCCGAATAAGCTGAATAGAGACGAATGGAGCTGAATACAGCCGAAAAGAGCTGTATACTGCCGAATCACACCTAATCGAGCGGAATCAAGCAGAATCGCACTGACTGTCACCGAACAGCGTCAAATCGAATCAGGTCGAATCGAGTCGAGTCACATCGTTTTGAATCAAACAAGGTCAAATCGCTTCATATCGTGTCGAATCCCATCGAATCACGTCGAATAACTTCGAATTGAGTCAAACCTCAGAGAATCCTACTGAATCACGTCGAGTCGCATGGAATCTCATCAAATCCCTTCAGATCTTGCCGAATCCAGTCAGGTCCTATCAAATCGCTTTGCACGGAATCGAATTGAATCCAACAGATTAAAGTAGGGTAGGTTCGGGTGGGGTGCCGTTGGGTCGGGTAGGGTAGAATAGAATAGAGTACCACAGAACAGGAGAGAATAGAACAGAACAGAAAGAATACAACAGAATAGAATAGAGTCAAAGAGAGAGAACATAGCCGAATTGAGCCGAGTGGAGACAAAACGAGACGAATCACGTCCGGTTGCTTCGAATCGCGTCAAATCAAATCGAATCGATTAGAAGAGATTAGGGTAGGGAAGGGTAGAATAGAAGAGAGGAAAATAGTGAGGAATGGAGTTGAACGGAGTCCAATAGAGACGGATAGATATGAATAGAGTACAAAAGAGTCTAATAGAGCAGAATAGGGCCGAATAGGCCCAACTAAGGCCTAATTGAGCAGAATCCAGCAGAATCGATGGAATTCGAGCCTAATCGAGCCGAATGGAGTGAAATGGAGCCAAGTCGAGCCGAACAGAGCCGATTCGAACTGAATCGAGCTGATTCAAGCCTAATCGCGTCAAATCGCGTGGAAATACGTCACATCGAATCTAATCAAATAGATTAGGGAAGGGGAGGGGAGGGGCGGGTGGGTAGAATAGAACAGAATAGTACAGAATAGAATATAGTACAGTAGGGTAGAGTAGAGAGAGTAAAGCAGACAAAAGTAGAGCAGAGTAGAATTGAGTCAAATAGAGTCAAAGAGTGCAGGATATAGCTGAATAGAGCCAATTCTGGCCGAATCGAGTCAAATGGAAACAAAACGAGATGAATCACACCGAATTGCTTCGAATCACATGCAATCGAATAGATTAGAGTATCGTAGGGTAGAGTAGAACAGAATAGCGTAGAATGGAGAAGAGTGGAGTCAAATGGAGTCGAACAGAGACAAATAGAGTAGAAAAGAGTCGAATCGAGCCAAATAGGGCCGAATAAGGCTGAACCGAGCGGAAACGAGCTGAATTGAAGCGATTGGAGCCAAATCGAGCTGAATCGCGCTGATGTTGCAGAATCGAGCCAACTCAAGAGTGATGGTGTCCGGTCGCATCGAAATGCTTTGAATCGAATCAAATGGAATCAATTAGAATAGGTTAGGGTAGGGTAGTTTACGATAGGAAGACTAGGGTAGATGCAAGTAGACTACATTAGAGTAGACAAGAGAAGGCTAGAGTAGAAGCCTAGACTAGTAAGCTGGACTAGTCAGCTAGACTAGTGGCATAGAGCAGTAGCCAAGACAACTCGTCTTGAATAGTACCCTAAGTCAGTAATCTGAACGAGTACCCTTGCCTGAACACGTAGCCTAATCTAGTACCCTTGCCTTAACTAGTAGTCCTAACAAGTACCCTTGCCTTAACCAGTAGTCTTCACTAGTACCCTTGCCTTCACTAGTAGTATGTCCTTAACAAGTAGCCTGAACTGGTACCCTTGCCTTAACCAGTACCCTCAACAAGTACCCATGCCTTAACTAGTAGCCTGGCCTTAACTAGTGCCCTGCCCATAACTAGTAGCCTGAACTAGTACCCTTGCCTTAAGGAGTACCCTTGCCCAAACTACTCCCCTTAATTAGGACCCTTATTGAGTAACCCTAAGTAGTAGACTATGGTACGGTGGGGTAGCATAGGGTAGGGAAGCATACGGTGGAACAGAGAAAATAGAAGGAAATAGAATAGAACAGCACAGGTCAGGGTAGGTTAGCTTAGTGTAGGATATGGTAGAGTAGCATAGGATGGAATAGAGAAAATAGAAAAGGAGACTAGAAAAGAGCAGACTAGATTAGGATAGGGTAGGGTGGGGGAGGGTTTTGTAGAGTACAGTAGTGTAGAATGGAATAGAATGGTGTGGAATGGAGTCAAATGGATTCGAACACAGATGCAGAGAGTAGAAAAGAGTTGAATAGAGCCGAATAACGCTGAATAGGACCACATATGGCCAAAATGAGCCGAATCGAGTCGAGTCGACCAGATTCGGGATGAATGGAGCCTAGTGGAGCTGAAACGAGCCAAATAGAGACAAACTGAACCCAGCAAAATCGAGCCAAAACACACTTAATTGCATCCTATTGCATCGGATCTCGTCGAATTCCATCAAATCCCACCAAAACGCATCAAATCTCGCGGAATCTCACCGAATCCCGTCGAATTGTCTCAAATCGGGTCGAATGGTGTCAAACTGAATGGAATCGAATTAAATTGAATAGATTAGAGTAGTGTAGGTTAGACTGGGATTCAGTAGGGAAGGGCACAGAAGAATAGAATAGAGTAGAACAGAAGAGAATACCAAGAGTAGAATGGAGTAGAGTTGAGTAGAGTGGAATAGTCAGAGTCGGGTAGTGCAGAATATAGATGAATAGATCCAATTCAAGCCGAATCGATTCGAACGGAGAGGAAAGGAGACAAATCGTGATGAATCGAATCGATTAGAATAGATTAGAGTAGAGTAGGCTAGAACAGAATAGAATAGAGTAGAAAAGAGTAGAATGGTGTGGAAGGGAGTTGAATGGAGCCAAATAGAGACAAATAAAGTAGAAAGGGTTGAGTAGAGCTGAACAGGGCTGAATAAGGTTCACTCGAGCCTAATTATGCTGAATTGAGCAGAATCGAGACGAATTGACCCAATTCAAGCCAAATAGAGCTAAATCGAGCCGATTCAAGCCTAATCACATGGAATCGCGTCGAAATGCGTTGAATCGAATAGATTAGAGTAGAGGAGGGTACGGCAGGAGAGGCTAGACTACAACACAACAGAACACAATAGAAAGAAGAGAATAGAATTAAGTAGAGTCGGGTCCAGTAGAATAGAGTCAAATTGAGCTGAAGAGAGCCGAAAAGAGCCAAACAGAGCTGAATACAGCTGAATTGACCAAATTCAAGGTGAATCGAGATGAATCATGTCGAGTCGTTTGAAATGTGTCGAATCGAATCAAATAGATTAGTGTGGGGAAGGTAAGGTTAGGGTAGGGCAGAGAAAAATAGAGTAGAGTAGAATAGAACAGAACAGAAAGAATCGAGTCGACTAGACTCAAATAGAGTCGAATACTGCCAAAAAGAGCCGAATAGAGTGGAAAAGAGCCGAATAGAACCGAATCGAGTTTAATGGAGCAGAAAGGAGATGAATCGAGCCGATATGACCCGAATCAGGTCGAATCCCATTCAAGTGTGTCGAATAGCATAGAACAGATTACAGTAGGCTAAGTTAGGGTAGGGTAGGGTAGAATAGAGTGCAGTAGAACAGAACAGAAGAGAACAGAACTGAAAGAATAGGGTCGGGAAGAGCAGAGTATAGAAGAGTAGAGTAGAGTAGAGTCGAACATTGCCGAATAGAGCCAAATAGAGCCCAAAAGAGCTAAATGGATAGAAACCAAGACGAATCACACTGAATCCCGTTGGAATCGTGCCGTTTCGCGTCGAATCCCGTCGAATTGCATTGAATCTGATCAATTCCAATCCAATCCAATCCAATCAATTAGAATAGACTAGAGTAGGGTAGAGTACAATACAATACAGTAGAGAATAGTTTAGGATGGAGTAGAATGGTGTAGCATGGAGTCGAGTGGAGTCGAAAAGAGATAATAGAGTTGAGTAGAGTCTAATAGAGCCGAATCGAGCTGAATAGAGCCTATTCGAGCTGACTAGAGCCGAATGGAGCCGATTAGAGCTGAATCGAACCGATTTGAGCCGATTGGGGATGAATGGAGTGGAAAGGAGCCGATTTGAGCCGAATCGCATGGAGATGCGTGGAATCGAATCCAGTAGAATAGATTAGATTAGGGTAGGATGGAATAGAGTAGACTAGAACACAGTAGAAGAGAATGGAAAGGATACAATAGAATAGAGTAGAAAAGGGTAGAGCAGAGCAGAATAGTGCAGAGTAGAATAGAGTAGAACAGAGTCGAATCAAGCTGAATGGAGACGAAACGAGACAAATCGCGTCGAATGGCGTCGAATCCCATCGAATCAATTACAGTAGGGTATAGTAGAATAGCATAGAATGGAGTAGAATGGTGTGCAATGGAATCGAGTAGAGTAGAAAAGAGCTGAAGAGAGCCGAATAGGGCCAAAGAGGGCCAAATCGAGCTGAATTGAGCGAAATCGAGCCGAATCCAGTGAATCGAGCCTAATGGAGCCAAATCGAGCCTAATCAAGCTGAATCGACACTATTCGAGACAAATGGAGCCCAATGGACATGAATCACACCGATTCGGCCCCTAGTCGCGTCAAAATTTCTCGAATTCAATTGAATAGACTAGAGTAGGGGAGGTTCGGGTAGGCTAGAGTAGGGTAGAATAGAGTAGAATAGAATAAAACAGAACAGAACACAACAAAATAGAACAGAACAACACAGAACGACTACAGAAAAGAGTAAGCTAGAGTGGAGTAGAGGGGAATAGAGTAGAGTAGAATAGATTTGAACAGAGCCAAATTGAGCCGAATCGCGTTGAAATGGGTTGAATCAAATCCAATCAAGTGGATTACAATACCTTAGAGTTGGGTAGCACAGGGTAGGGTAGAATAGAGTAGAATAGTACAGAACAGAGTAGAAACAATACAATAGAGTAGAGAAGAGTAGAATAGAGCTGAATAGAGCCAAATGCAGACAAAATGAGAGGAATCGTGTAGAAGCAAGTAGAGTAAATTAGAGTGGTGTTGGGTAGGGTAGAGCAGAATAAAGTAGAATAGTGTGGAATGAATAGAATGGAGTAGAATGGAGTCAAGTAGAAACGAATAGAGTAGAAAAGAGTCGAATAGAGCAGAATAGGGCCGAAGAAGGCCAAATCGAGCAGATTCGAAGCGATTGAAGCCAAAACAAGCTGAATGGAGCCTAACTGAGCCGAATAGAGCCAAATCGAGCCGAATCGAGCCGATTCAAGCTTCATCGCCTCGAATCGCGTTCAACGCGTCAAATCCAATCCAGACGTATAGATTAGAGAAGGGAAGGGGAGGGGAGGGGAGAATAGAACAGAGTAGAGTGGAATAGAAGAGATTAGAACAGAATAGAAGGAATAGAATCGAGTAGAATCGAGTGGAAAAGAGTAGAGTCGAATACAGTCGAATAGAGCCGAATAAGCTGAATAGAGACGAATGGAGCTGAATACAGCCGAAAAGAGCTGTATACTGCCGAATCACACCTAATCGAGCGGAATCAAGCAGAATCGCACTGACTGTCACCGAACAGCGTCGAATCGAATCAGGTCGAATCGAGTCGAGTCACATCGTTTTGAATCAAACAAGGTCAAATCGCTTCATATCGTGTCGAATCCCATCGAATCACGTCGAATAACTTCGAATTGAGTCAAACCTCAGAGAATCCTACTGAATCACGTCAAGTCGCATGGAATCTCATCAAATCCCTTCAGATCTTGCCGAATCCAGTCAGGTCCTATCAAATCGCTTTGCACGGAATCGAATTGAATCCAACAGATTAAAGTAGGGTAGGTTCGGGTGGGGTGCCGTTGGGTCGGGTAGGGTAGAATAGAATAGAGTACCACAGAACAGGAGAGAATAGAACAGAACAGAAAGAATACAACAGAATAGAATAGAGTCAAAGAGAGAGAACATAGCCGAATTGAGCCGAGTGGAGACAAAACGAGACGAATCACGTCCGGTTGCTTCGAATCGCGTCAAATCAAATCGAATCGATTAGAAGAGATTAGGGTAGGGAAGGGTAGAATAGAAGAGAGGAAAATAGTGAGGAATGGAGTTGAACGGAGTCCAATAGAGACGGATAGATATGAATAGAGTACAAAAGAGTCTAATAGAGCAGAATAGGGCCGAATAGGCCCAACTAAGGCCTAATTGAGCAGAATCCAGCAGAATCGATGGAATTCGAGCCTAATCGAGCCGAATGGAGTGAAATGGAGCCAAGTCGAGCCGAACAGAGCCGATTCGAACTGAATCGAGCTGATTCAAGCCTAATCGCGTCAAATCGCGTGGAAATACGTCACATCGAATCTAATCAAATAGATTAGGGAAGGGGAGGGGAGGGGCGGGTGGGTAGAATAGAACAGAATAGTACAGAATAGAATATAGTACAGTAGGGTAGAGTAGAGAGAGTAAAGCAGACAAAAGTAGAGCAGAGTAGAATTGAGTCAAATAGAGTCAAAGAGTGCAGGATATAGCTGAATAGAGCCAATTCTGGCCGAATCGAGTCAAATGGAAACAAAACGAGATGAATCACACCGAATTGCTTCGAATCACATGCAATCGAATAGATTAGAGTATCGTAGGGTAGAGTAGAACAGAATAGCGTAGAATGGAGAAGAGTGGAGTCAAATGGAGTCGAACAGAGACAAATAGAGTAGAAAAGAGTCGAATCGAGCCAAATAGGGCCGAATAAGGCTGAACCGAGTGGAAACGAGCTGAATTGAAGCGATTGGAGCCAAATCGAGCTGAATCGCGCTGATGTTGCAGAATCGAGCCAACTCAAGAGTGATGGTGTCCGGTCGCATCGAAATGCTTTGAATCGAATCAAATGGAATCAATTAGAATAGGTTAGGGTAGGGTAGTTTATGATAGGAAGACTAGGGTAGATGCAAGTAGACTACATTAGAGTAGACAAGAGAAGGCTAGAGTAGAAGCCTAGACTAGTAAGCTGGACTAGTCAGCTAGACTAGTGGCATAGAGCAGTAGCCAAGACAACTCGTCTTGAATAGTACCCTAAGTCAGTAATCTGAACGAGTACCCTTGCCTGAACACGTAGCCTAATCTAGTACCCTTGCCTTAACTAGTAGTCCTAACAAGTACCCTTGCCTTAACCAGTAGTCTTCACTAGTACCCTTGCCTTCACTAGTAGTATGTCCTTAACAAGTAGCCTGAACTGGTACCCTTGCCTTAACCAGTACCCTCAACAAGTACCCATGCCTTAACTAGTAGCCTGGCCTTAACTAGTGCCCTGCCCATAACTAGTAGCCTGAACTAGTACCCTTGCCTTAAGGAGTACCCTTGCCCAAACTACTCCCCTTAATTAGGACCCTTATTGAGTAACCCTAAGTAGTAGACTATGGTACGGTGGGGTAGCATAGGTAGCATAGGGTAGGGAAGCATACGGTGGAACAGAGAAAATAGAAGGAAATAGAATAGAACAGCACAGGTCAGGGTAGGTTAGCTTAGTGTAGGATATGGTAGAGTAGCATAGGATGGAATAGAGAAAATAGAAAAGGAGACTAGAAAAGAGCAGACTAGATTAGGATAGGGTAGGGTGGGGCAGGGTTTTGTAGAGTACAGTAGTGTAGAATGGAATAGAATGGTGTGGAATGGAGTCAAATGGATTCGAACACAGATGCAGAGAGTAGAAAAGAGTTGAATAGAGCCGAATAACGCTGAATAGGACCACATATGGCCAAAATGAGCCGAATCGAGTCGAGTCGACCAGATTCGGGATGAATGGAGCCTAGTGGAGCTGAAACGAGCCAAATAGAGACAAACTGAACCCAGCAAAATCGAGCCAAAACACACTTAATTGCATCCTATTGCATCGGATCTCGTCGAATTCCATCAAATCCCACCAAAACGCATCAAATCTCGCGGAATCTCACCGAATCCCGTCGAATTGTCTCAAATCGGGTCGAATGGTGTCAAACTGAATGGAATCGAATTAAATTGAATAGATTAGAGTAGTGTAGGTTAGACTGGGATTCAGTAGGGAAGGGCACAGAAGAATAGAATAGAGTAGAACAGAAGAGAATACCAAGAGTAGAATGGAGTAGAGTTGAGTAGAGTGGAATAGTCAGAGTCGGGTAGTGCAGAATATAGATGAATAGATCCAATTCAAGCCGAATCGATTCGAATGGAGAGGAAAGGAGACAAATCGTGATGAATCGAATCGATTAGAATAGATTAGAGTAGAGTAGGCTAGAACAGAATAGAATAGAGTAGAAAAGAGTAGAATGGTGTGGAAGGGAGTTGAATGGAGCCAAATAGAGACAAATAAAGTAGAAAGGGTTGAGTAGAGCTGAACAGGGCTGAATAAGGTTCACTCGAGCCTAATTATGCTGAATTGAGCAGAATCGAGACGAATTGACCCAATTCAAGCCAAATAGAGCTAAATCGAGCCGATTCAAGCCTAATCACATGGAATCGCGTCGAAATGCGTTGAATCGAATAGATTAGAGTAGAGGAGGGTACGGCAGGAGAGGCTAGACTACAACACAACAGAACACAATAGAAAGAAGAGAATAGAATTAAGTAGAGTCGGGTCCAGTAGAATAGAGTCAAATTGAGCTGAAGAGAGCCGAAAAGAGCCAAACAGAGCTGAATACAGCTGAATTGACCAAATTCAAGGTGAATCGAGATGAATCATGTCGAGTCGTTTGAAATGTGTCGAATCGAATCAAATAGATTAGTGTGGGGAAGGTAAGGTTAGGGTAGGGCAGAGAAAAATAGAATAGAGTAGAATAGAACAGAACAGAAAGAATCGAGTCGACTAGACTCAAATAGAGTCGAATACTGCCAAAAAGAGCCGAATAGAGTGGAAAAGAGCCGAATAGAACCGAATCGAGTTTAATGGAGCAGAAAGGAGATGAATCGAGCCGATATGACCCGAATCAGGTCGAATCCCATTCAAGTGTGTCGAATAGCATAGAACAGATTACAGTAGGCTAAGTTAGGGTAGGGTAGGGTAGAATAGAGTGCAGTAGAACAGAACAGAAGAGAACAGAACTGAAAGAATAGGGTCGGGAAGAGCAGAGTATAGAAGAGTAGAGTAGAGTAGAGTCGAACATTGCCGAATAGAGCCAAATAGAGCCCAAAAGAGCTAAATGGATAGAAACCAAGACGAATCACACTGAATCCCGTTGGAATCGTGCCGTTTCGCGTCGAATCCCGTCGAATTGCATTGAATCTGATCAATTCCAATCCAATCCAATCCAATCAATTAGAATAGACTAGAGTAGGGTAGAGTACAATACAATACAGTAGAGAATAGTTTAGGATGGAGTAGAATGGTGTAGCATGGAGTCGAGTGGAGTCGAAAAGAGATAATAGAGTTGAGTAGAGTCTAATAGAGCCGAATCGAGCTGAATAGAGCCTATTCGAGCTGACTAGAGCCGAATGGAGCCGATTAGAGCTGAATCGAACCGATTTGAGCCGATTGGGGATGAATGGAGTGGAAAGGAGCCGATTTGAGCCGAATCGCATGGAGATGCGTGGAATCGAATCCAGTAGAATAGATTAGATTAGGGTAGGATGGAATAGAGTAGACTAGAACACAGTAGAAGAGAATGGAAAGGATACAATAGAATAGAGTAGAAAAGGGTAGAGCAGAGCAGAATAGTGCAGAGTAGAATAGAGTAGAACAGAGTCGAATCAAGCTGAATGGAGACGAAACGAGACAAATCGCGTCGAATGGCGTCGAATCCCATCGAATCAATTACAGTAGGGTATAGTAGAATAGCATAGAATGGAGTAGAATGGTGTGCAATGGAATCGAGTAGAGTAGAAAAGAGCTGAAGAGAGCCGAATAGGGCCAAAGAGGGCCAAATCGAGCTGAATTGAGCGAAATCGAGCCGAATCCAGTGAATCGAGCCTAATGGAGCCAAATCGAGCCTAATCAAGCTGAATCGACACTATTCGAGACAAATGGAGCCCAATGGACATGAATCACACCGATTCGGCCCCTAGTCGCGTCAAAATTTCTCGAATTCAATTGAATAGACTAGAGTAGGGGAGGTTCGGGTAGGCTAGAGTAGGGTAGAATAGAGTAGAATAGAATAAAACAGAACAGAACACAACAAAATAGAACAGAACAACACAGAACGACTACAGAAAAGAGTAAGCTAGAGTGGAGTAGAGGGGAATAGAGTAGAGTAGAATAGATTTGAACAGAGCCAAATTGAGCCGAATCGCGTTGAAATGGGTTGAATCAAATCCAATCAAGTGGATTACAATACCTTAGAGTTGGGTAGCACAGGGTAGGGTAGAATAGAGTAGAATAGTACAGAACAGAGTAGAAACAATACAATAGAGTAGAGAAGAGTAGAATAGAGCTGAATAGAGCCAAATGCAGACAAAATGAGAGGAATCGTGTAGAAGCAAGTAGAGTAAATTAGAGTGGTGTTGGGTAGGGTAGAGCAGAATAAAGTAGAATAGTGTGGAATGAATAGAATGGAGTAGAATGGAGTCAAGTAGAAACGAATAGAGTAGAAAAGAGTCGAATAGAGCAGAATAGGGCCGAAGAAGGCCAAATCGAGCAGATTCGAAGCGATTGAAGCCAAAACAAGCTGAATGGAGCCTAACTGAGCCGAATAGAGCCAAATCGAGCCGAATCGAGCCGATTCAAGCTTCATCGCCTCGAATCGCGTTCAACGCGTCAAATCCAATCCAGACGTATAGATTAGAGAAGGGAAGGGGAGGGGAGGGGAGAATAGAACAGAGTAGAGTGGAATAGAAGAGATTAGAACAGAATAGAAGGAATAGAATCGAGTAGAATCGAGTGGAAAAGAGTAGAGTCGAATACAGTCGAATAGAGCCGAATAAGCTGAATAGAGACGAATGGAGCTGAATACAGCCGAAAAGAGCTGTATACTGCCGAATCACACCTAATCGAGCGGAATCAAGCAGAATCGCACTGACTGTCACCGAACAGCGTCGAATCGAATCAGGTCGAATCGAGTCGAGTCACATCGTTTTGAATCAAACAAGGTCAAATCGCTTCATATCGTGTCGAATCCCATCGAATCACGTCGAATAACTTCGAATTGAGTCAAACCTCAGAGAATCCTACTGAATCACGTCAAGTCGCATGGAATCTCATCAAATCCCTTCAGATCTTGCCGAATCCAGTCAGGTCCTATCAAATCGCTTTGCACGGAATCGAATTGAATCCAACAGATTAAAGTAGGGTAGGTTCGGGTGGGGTGCCGTTGGGTCGGGTAGGGTAGAATAGAATAGAGTACCACAGAACAGGAGAGAATAGAACAGAACAGAAAGAATACAACAGAATAGAATAGAGTCAAAGAGAGAGAACATAGCCGAATTGAGCCGAGTGGAGACAAAACGAGACGAATCACGTCCGGTTGCTTCGAATCGCGTCAAATCAAATCGAATCGATTAGAAGAGATTAGGGTAGGGAAGGGTAGAATAGAAGAGAGGAAAATAGTGAGGAATGGAGTTGAACGGAGTCCAATAGAGACGGATAGATATGAATAGAGTACAAAAGAGTCTAATAGAGCAGAATAGGGCCGAATAGGCCCAACTAAGGCCTAATTGAGCAGAATCCAGCAGAATCGATGGAATTCGAGCCTAATCGAGCCGAATGGAGTGAAATGGAGCCAAGTCGAGCCGAACAGAGCCGATTCGAACTGAATCGAGCTGATTCAAGCCTAATCGCGTCAAATCGCGTGGAAATACGTCACATCGAATCTAATCAAATAGATTAGGGAAGGGGAGGGGAGGGGCGGGTGGGTAGAATAGAACAGAATAGTACAGAATAGAATATAGTACAGTAGGGTAGAGTAGAGAGAGTAAAGCAGACAAAAGTAGAGCAGAGTAGAATTGAGTCAAATAGAGTCAAAGAGTGCAGGATATAGCTGAATAGAGCCAATTCTGGCCGAATCGAGTCAAATGGAAACAAAACGAGATGAATCACACCGAATTGCTTCGAATCACATGCAATCGAATAGATTAGAGTATCGTAGGGTAGAGTAGAACAGAATAGCGTAGAATGGAGAAGAGTGGAGTCAAATGGAGTCGAACAGAGACAAATAGAGTAGAAAAGAGTCGAATCGAGCCAAATAGGGCCGAATAAGGCTGAACCGAGTGGAAACGAGCTGAATTGAAGCGATTGGAGCCAAATCGAGCTGAATCGCGCTGATGTTGCAGAATCGAGCCAACTCAAGAGTGATGGTGTCCGGTCGCATCGAAATGCTTTGAATCGAATCAAATGGAATCAATTAGAATAGGTTAGGGTAGGGTAGTTTATGATAGGAAGACTAGGGTAGATGCAAGTAGACTACATTAGAGTAGACAAGAGAAGGCTAGAGTAGAAGCCTAGACTAGTAAGCTGGACTAGTCAGCTAGACTAGTGGCATAGAGCAGTAGCCAAGACAACTCGTCTTGAATAGTACCCTAAGTCAGTAATCTGAACGAGTACCCTTGCCTGAACACGTAGCCTAATCTAGTACCCTTGCCTTAACTAGTAGTCCTAACAAGTACCCTTGCCTTAACCAGTAGTCTTCACTAGTACCCTTGCCTTCACTAGTAGTATGTCCTTAACAAGTAGCCTGAACTGGTACCCTTGCCTTAACCAGTACCCTCAACAAGTACCCATGCCTTAACTAGTAGCCTGGCCTTAACTAGTGCCCTGCCCATAACTAGTAGCCTGAACTAGTACCCTTGCCTTAAGGAGTACCCTTGCCCAAACTACTCCCCTTAATTAGGACCCTTATTGAGTAACCCTAAGTAGTAGACTATGGTACGGTGGGGTAGCATAGGTAGCATAGGGTAGGGAAGCATACGGTGGAACAGAGAAAATAGAAGGAAATAGAATAGAACAGCACAGGTCAGGGTAGGTTAGCTTAGTGTAGGATATGGTAGAGTAGCATAGGATGGAATAGAGAAAATAGAAAAGGAGACTAGAAAAGAGCAGACTAGATTAGGATAGGGTAGGGTGGGGCAGGGTTTTGTAGAGTACAGTAGTGTAGAATGGAATAGAATGGTGTGGAATGGAGTCAAATGGATTCGAACACAGATGCAGAGAGTAGAAAAGAGTTGAATAGAGCCGAATAACGCTGAATAGGACCACATATGGCCAAAATGAGCCGAATCGAGTCGAGTCGACCAGATTCGGGATGAATGGAGCCTAGTGGAGCTGAAACGAGCCAAATAGAGACAAACTGAACCCAGCAAAATCGAGCCAAAACACACTTAATTGCATCCTATTGCATCGGATCTCGTCGAATTCCATCAAATCCCACCAAAACGCATCAAATCTCGCGGAATCTCACCGAATCCCGTCGAATTGTCTCAAATCGGGTCGAATGGTGTCAAACTGAATGGAATCGAATTAAATTGAATAGATTAGAGTAGTGTAGGTTAGACTGGGATTCAGTAGGGAAGGGCACAGAAGAATAGAATAGAGTAGAACAGAAGAGAATACCAAGAGTAGAATGGAGTAGAGTTGAGTAGAGTGGAATAGTCAGAGTCGGGTAGTGCAGAATATAGATGAATAGATCCAATTCAAGCCGAATCGATTCGAATGGAGAGGAAAGGAGACAAATCGTGATGAATCGAATCGATTAGAATAGATTAGAGTAGAGTAGGCTAGAACAGAATAGAATAGAGTAGAAAAGAGTAGAATGGTGTGGAAGGGAGTTGAATGGAGCCAAATAGAGACAAATAAAGTAGAAAGGGTTGAGTAGAGCTGAACAGGGCTGAATAAGGTTCACTCGAGCCTAATTATGCTGAATTGAGCAGAATCGAGACGAATTGACCCAATTCAAGCCAAATAGAGCTAAATCGAGCCGATTCAAGCCTAATCACATGGAATCGCGTCGAAATGCGTTGAATCGAATAGATTAGAGTAGAGGAGGGTACGGCAGGAGAGGCTAGACTACAACACAACAGAACACAATAGAAAGAAGAGAATAGAATTAAGTAGAGTCGGGTCCAGTAGAATAGAGTCAAATTGAGCTGAAGAGAGCCGAAAAGAGCCAAACAGAGCTGAATACAGCTGAATTGACCAAATTCAAGGTGAATCGAGATGAATCATGTCGAGTCGTTTGAAATGTGTCGAATCGAATCAAATAGATTAGTGTGGGGAAGGTAAGGTTAGGGTAGGGCAGAGAAAAATAGAATAGAGTAGAATAGAACAGAACAGAAAGAATCGAGTCGACTAGACTCAAATAGAGTCGAATACTGCCAAAAAGAGCCGAATAGAGTGGAAAAGAGCCGAATAGAACCGAATCGAGTTTAATGGAGCAGAAAGGAGATGAATCGAGCCGATATGACCCGAATCAGGTCGAATCCCATTCAAGTGTGTCGAATAGCATAGAACAGATTACAGTAGGCTAAGTTAGGGTAGGGTAGGGTAGAATAGAGTGCAGTAGAACAGAACAGAAGAGAACAGAACTGAAAGAATAGGGTCGGGAAGAGCAGAGTATAGAAGAGTAGAGTAGAGTAGAGTCGAACATTGCCGAATAGAGCCAAATAGAGCCCAAAAGAGCTAAATGGATAGAAACCAAGACGAATCACACTGAATCCCGTTGGAATCGTGCCGTTTCGCGTCGAATCCCGTCGAATTGCATTGAATCTGATCAATTCCAATCCAATCCAATCCAATCAATTAGAATAGACTAGAGTAGGGTAGAGTACAATACAATACAGTAGAGAATAGTTTAGGATGGAGTAGAATGGTGTAGCATGGAGTCGAGTGGAGTCGAAAAGAGATAATAGAGTTGAGTAGAGTCTAATAGAGCCGAATCGAGCTGAATAGAGCCTATTCGAGCTGACTAGAGCCGAATGGAGCCGATTAGAGCTGAATCGAACCGATTTGAGCCGATTGGGGATGAATGGAGTGGAAAGGAGCCGATTTGAGCCGAATCGCATGGAGATGCGTGGAATCGAATCCAGTAGAATAGATTAGATTAGGGTAGGATGGAATAGAGTAGACTAGAACACAGTAGAAGAGAATGGAAAGGATACAATAGAATAGAGTAGAAAAGGGTAGAGCAGAGCAGAATAGTGCAGAGTAGAATAGAGTAGAACAGAGTCGAATCAAGCTGAATGGAGACGAAACGAGACAAATCGCGTCGAATGGCGTCGAATCCCATCGAATCAATTACAGTAGGGTATAGTAGAATAGCATAGAATGGAGTAGAATGGTGTGCAATGGAATCGAGTAGAGTAGAAAAGAGCTGAAGAGAGCCGAATAGGGCCAAAGAGGGCCAAATCGAGCTGAATTGAGCGAAATCGAGCCGAATCCAGTGAATCGAGCCTAATGGAGCCAAATCGAGCCTAATCAAGCTGAATCGACACTATTCGAGACAAATGGAGCCCAATGGACATGAATCACACCGATTCGGCCCCTAGTCGCGTCAAAATTTCTCGAATTCAATTGAATAGACTAGAGTAGGGGAGGTTCGGGTAGGCTAGAGTAGGGTAGAATAGAGTAGAATAGAATAAAACAGAACAGAACACAACAAAATAGAACAGAACAACACAGAACGACTACAGAAAAGAGTAAGCTAGAGTGGAGTAGAGGGGAATAGAGTAGAGTAGAATAGATTTGAACAGAGCCAAATTGAGCCGAATCGCGTTGAAATGGGTTGAATCAAATCCAATCAAGTGGATTACAATACCTTAGAGTTGGGTAGCACAGGGTAGGGTAGAATAGAGTAGAATAGTACAGAACAGAGTAGAAACAATACAATAGAGTAGAGAAGAGTAGAATAGAGCTGAATAGAGCCAAATGCAGACAAAATGAGAGGAATCGTGTAGAAGCAAGTAGAGTAAATTAGAGTGGTGTTGGGTAGGGTAGAGCAGAATAAAGTAGAATAGTGTGGAATGAATAGAATGGAGTAGAATGGAGTCAAGTAGAAACGAATAGAGTAGAAAAGAGTCGAATAGAGCAGAATAGGGCCGAAGAAGGCCAAATCGAGCAGATTCGAAGCGATTGAAGCCAAAACAAGCTGAATGGAGCCTAACTGAGCCGAATAGAGCCAAATCGAGCCGAATCGAGCCGATTCAAGCTTCATCGCCTCGAATCGCGTTCAACGCGTCAAATCCAATCCAGACGTATAGATTAGAGAAGGGAAGGGGAGGGGAGGGGAGAATAGAACAGAGTAGAGTGGAATAGAAGAGATTAGAACAGAATAGAAGGAATAGAATCGAGTAGAATCGAGTGGAAAAGAGTAGAGTCGAATACAGTCGAATAGAGCCGAATAAGCTGAATAGAGACGAATGGAGCTGAATACAGCCGAAAAGAGCTGTATACTGCCGAATCACACCTAATCGAGCGGAATCAAGCAGAATCGCACTGACTGTCACCGAACAGCGTCAAATCGAATCAGGTCGAATCGAGTCGAGTCACATCGTTTTGAATCAAACAAGGTCAAATCGCTTCATATCGTGTCGAATCCCATCGAATCACGTCGAATAACTTCGAATTGCGTCAAACCTCAGAGAATCCTACTGAATCACGTCGAGTCGCATGGAATCTCATCAAATCCCTTCAGATCTTGCCGAATCCAGTCAGGTCCTATCAAATCGCTTTGCACGGAATCGAATTGAATCCAACAGATTAAAGTAGGGTAGGTTCGGGTGGGGTGCCGTTGGGTCGGGTAGGGTAGAATAGAATAGAGTACCACAGAACAGGAGAGAATAGAACAGAACAGAAAGAATACAACAGAATAGAATAGAGTCAAAGAGAGAGAACATAGCCGAATTGAGCCGAGTGGAGACAAAACGAGACGAATCACGTCCGGTTGCTTCGAATCGCGTCAAATCAAATCGAATCGATTAGAAGAGATTAGGGTAGGGAAGGGTAGAATAGAAGAGAGGAAAATAGTGAGGAATGGAGTTGAACGGAGTCCAATAGAGACGGATAGATATGAATAGAGTACAAAAGAGTCTAATAGAGCAGAATAGGGCCGAATAGGCCCAACTAAGGCCTAATTGAGCAGAATCCAGCAGAATCGATGGAATTCGAGCCTAATCGAGCCGAATGGAGTGAAATGGACCCAAGTCGAGCCGAACAGAGCCGATTCGAACTGAATCGAGCTGATTCAAGCCTAATCGCGTCAAATCGCGTGGAAATACGTCACATCGAATCTAATCAAATAGATTAGGGAAGGGGAGGGGAGGGGCGGGTGGGTAGAATAGAACAGAATAGTACAGAATAGAATATAGTACAGTAGGGTAGAGTAGAGAGAGTAAAGCAGACAAAAGTAGAGCAGAGTAGAATTGAGTCAAATAGAGTCAAAGAGTGCAGGATATAGCTGAATAGAGCCAATTCTGGCCGAATCGAGTCAAATGGAAACAAAACGAGATGAATCACACCGAATTGCTTCGAATCACATGCAATCGAATAGATTAGAGTATCGTAGGGTAGAGTAGAACAGAATAGCGTAGAATGGAGAAGAGTGGAGTCAAATGGAGTCGAACAGAGACAAATAGAGTAGAAAAGAGTCGAATCGAGCCAAATAGGGCCGAATAAGGCTGAACCGAGTGGAAACGAGCTGAATTGAAGCGATTGGAGCCAAATCGAGCTGAATCGCGCTGATGTTGCAGAATCGAGCCAACTCAAGAGTGATGGTGTCCGGTCGCATCGAAATGCTTTGAATCGAATCAAATGGAATCAATTAGAATAGGTTAGGGTAGGGTAGTTTATGATAGGAAGACTAGGGTAGATGCAAGTAGACTACATTAGAGTAGACAAGAGAAGGCTAGAGTAGAAGCCTAGACTAGTAAGCTGGACTAGTCAGCTAGACTAGTGGCATAGAGCAGTAGCCAAGACAACTCGTCTTGAATAGTACCCTAAGTCAGTAATCTGAACGAGTACCCTTGCCTGAACACGTAGCCTAATCTAGTACCCTTGCCTTAACTAGTAGTCCTAACAAGTACCCTTGCCTTAACCAGTAGTCTTCACTAGTACCCTTGCCTTCACTAGTAGTATGTCCTTAACAAGTAGCCTGAACTGGTACCCTTGCCTTAACCAGTACCCTCAACAAGTACCCATGCCTTAACTAGTAGCCTGGCCTTAACTAGTGCCCTGCCCATAACTAGTAGCCTGAACTAGTACCCTTGCCTTAAGGAGTACCCTTGCCCAAACTACTCCCCTTAATTAGGACCCTTATTGAGTAACCCTAAGTAGTAGACTATGGTACGGTGGGGTAGCATAGGTAGCATAGGGTAGGGAAGCATACGGTGGAACAGAGAAAATAGAAGGAAATAGAATAGAACAGCACAGGTCAGGGTAGGTTAGCTTAGTGTAGGATATGGTAGAGTAGCATAGGATGGAATAGAGAAAATAGAAAAGGAGACTAGAAAAGAGCAGACTAGATTAGGATAGGGTAGGGTGGGGCAGGGTTTTGTAGAGTACAGTAGTGTAGAATGGAATAGAATGGTGTGGAATGGAGTCAAATGGATTCGAACACAGATGCAGAGAGTAGAAAAGAGTTGAATAGAGCCGAATAACGCTGAATAGGACCACATATGGCCAAAATGAGCCGAATCGAGTCGAGTCGACCAGATTCGGGATGAATGGAGCCTAGTGGAGCTGAAACGAGCCAAATAGAGACAAACTGAACCCAGCAAAATCGAGCCAAAACACACTTAATTGCATCCTATTGCATCGGATCTCGTCGAATTCCATCAAATCCCACCAAAACGCATCAAATCTCGCGGAATCTCACCGAATCCCGTCGAATTGTCTCAAATCGGGTCGAATGGTGTCAAACTGAATGGAATCGAATTAAATTGAATAGATTAGAGTAGTGTAGGTTAGACTGGGATTCAGTAGGGAAGGGCACAGAAGAATAGAATAGAGTAGAACAGAAGAGAATACCAAGAGTAGAACGGAGTAGAGTTGAGTAGAGTGGAATAGTCAGAGTCGGGTAGTGCAGAATATAGATGAATAGATCCAATTCAAGCCGAATCGATTCGAACGGAGAGGAAAGGAGACAAATCGTGATGAATCGAATCGATTAGAATAGATTAGAGTAGAGTAGGCTAGAACAGAATAGAATAGAGTAGAAAAGAGTAGAATGGTGTGGAAGGGAGTTGAATGGAGCCAAATAGAGACAAATAAAGTAGAAAGGGTTGAGTAGAGCTGAACAGGGCTGAATAAGGTTCACTCGAGCCTAATTATGCTGAATTGAGCAGAATCGAGACGAATTGACCCAATTCAAGCCAAATAGAGCTAAATCGAGCCGATTCAAGCCTAATCACATGGAATCGCGTCGAAATGCGTTGAATCGAATAGATTAGAGTAGAGGAGGGTACGGCAGGAGAGGCTAGACTACAACACAACAGAACACAATAGAAAGAAGAGAATAGAATTAAGTAGAGTCGGGTCCAGTAGAATAGAGTCAAATTGAGCTGAAGAGAGCCGAAAAGAGCCAAACAGAGCTGAATACAGCTGAATTGACCAAATTCAAGGTGAATCGAGATGAATCATGTCGAGTCGTTTGAAATGTGTCGAATCGAATCAAATAGATTAGTGTGGGGAAGGTAAGGTTAGGGTAGGGTAGAGAAAAATAGAATAGAGTAGAATAGAACAGAACAGAAAGAATCGAGTCGACTAGACTCAAATAGAGTCGAATACTGCCAAAAAGAGCCGAATAGAGTGGAAAAGAGCCGAATAGAACCGAATCGAGTTTAATGGAGCAGAAAGGAGATGAATCGAGCCGATATGACCCGAATCAGGTCGAATCCCATTCAAGTGTGTCGAATAGCATAGAACAGATTACAGTAGGCTAAGTTAGGGTAGGGTAGGGTAGAATAGAGTGCAGTAGAACAGAACAGAAGAGAACAGAACTGAAAGAATAGGGTCGGGAAGAGCAGAGTATAGAAGAGTAGAGTAGAGTAGAGTCGAACATTGCCGAATAGAGCCAAATAGAGCCCAAAAGAGCTAAATGGATAGAAACCAAGACGAATCACACTGAATCCCGTTGGAATCGTGCCGTTTCGCGTCGAATCCCGTCGAATTGCATTGAATCTGATCAATTCCAATCCAATCCAATCCAATCAATTAGAATAGACTAGAGTAGGGTAGAGTACAATACAATACAGTAGAGAATAGTTTAGGATGGAGTAGAATGGTGTAGCATGGAGTCGAGTGGAGTCGAAAAGAGATAATAGAGTTGAGTAGAGTCTAATAGAGCCGAATCGAGCTGAATAGAGCCTATTCGAGCTGACTAGAGCCGAATGGAGCCGATTAGAGCTGAATCGAACCGATTTGAGCCGATTGGGGATGAATGGAGTGGAAAGGAGCCGATTTGAGCCGAATCGCATGGAGATGCGTGGAATCGAATCCAGTAGAATAGATTAGATTAGGGTAGGATGGAATAGAGTAGACTAGAACACAGTAGAAGAGAATGGAAAGGATACAATAGAATAGAGTAGAAAAGGGTAGAGCTGAGCAGAATAGTGTAGAGTAGAATAGAGTAGAACAGAGTCGAATCAAGCTGAATGGAGACGAAACGAGACAAATCGCGTCGAATGGCGTCGAATCCCATCGAATCAATTACAGTAGGGTATAGTAGAATAGCATAGAATGGAGTAGAATGGTGTGCAATGGAATCGAGTAGAGTAGAAAAGAGCTGAAGAGAGCCGAATAGGGCCAAAGAGGGCCAAATCGAGCTGAATTGAGCGAAATCGAGCCGAATCCAGTGAATCGAGCCTAATGGAGCCAAATCGAGCCTAATCAAGCTGAATCGACACTATTCGAGACAAATGGAGCCGAATGGACATGAATCACACCGATTCGGCCCCTAGTCGCGTCAAAATTTCTCAAATTCAATTGAATAGACTAGAGTAGGGGAGGTTCGGGTAGGCTAGAGTAGGGTAGAATAGAGTAGAATAGAATAAAACAGAACAGAACACAACAAAATAGAACAGAACAACACAGAACGACTACAGAAAAGAGTAAGCTAGAGTGGAGTAGAGGGGAATAGAGTAGAGTAGAATAGATTTGAACAGAGCCAAATTGAGCTGAATCGCGTTGAAATGGGTTGAATCAAATCCAATCAAGTGGATTACAATACCTTAGAGTTGGGTAGCACAGGGTAGGGTAGAATAGAGTAGAATAGTACAGAACAGAGTAGAAACAATACAATAGAGTAGAGAAGAGTAGAATAGAGCTGAATAGAGCCAAATGCAGACAAAATGAGAGGAATCGTGTAGAAGCAAGTAGAGTAAATTAGAGTGGTGTTGGGTAGGGTAGAGCAGAATAAAGTAGAATAGTGTGGAATGAATAGAATGGAGTAGAATGGAGTCAAGTAGAAACGAATAGAGTAGAAAAGAGTCGAATAGAGCAGAATAGGGCCGAAGAAGGCCAAATCGAGCAGATTCGAAGCGATTGAAGCCAAAACAAGCTGAATGGAGCCTAACTGAGCCGAATAGAGCCAAATCGAGCCGAATCGAGCCGATTCAAGCTTCATCGCCTCGAATCGCGTTCAACGCGTCAAATCCAATCCAGACGTATAGATTAGAGAAGGGGAGGGGAGGGGAGGGGAGAATAGAACAGAGTAGAGTGGAATAGAAGAGATTAGAACAGAATAGAAGGAATAGAATCGAGTAGAATCGAGTGGAAAAGAGTAGAGTCGAATACAGTCGAATAGAGCCGAATAAGCTGAATAGAGACGAATGGAGCTGAATACAGCCGAAAAGAGCTGTATACTGCCGAATCACACCTAATCGAGCGGAATCAAGCAGAATCGCACTGACTGTCACCGAACAGCGTCGAATCGAATCAGGTCGAATCGAGTCAAGTCACATCGTTTTGAATCAAACAAGGTCAAATCGCTTCATATCGTGTCGAATCCCATCGAATCACGTCGAATAACTTCGAATTGAGTCAAACCTCAGAGAATCCTACTGAATCACGTCGAGTCGCATGGAATCTCATCAAATCCCTTCAGATCTTGCCGAATCCAGTCAGGTCCTATCAAATCGCTTTGCACGGAATCGAATTGAATCCAACAGATTAAAGTAGGGTAGGTTCGGGTGGGGTGCCGTTGGGTCGGGTAGGGTAGAATAGAATAGAGTACCACAGAACAGGAGAGAATAGAACAGAACAGAAAGAATACAACAGAATAGAATAGAGTCAAAGAGAGAGAACATAGCCGAATTGAGCCGAGTGGAGACAAAACGAGACGAATCACGTCCGGTTGCTTCGAATCGCGTCAAATCAAATCGAATCGATTAGAAGAGATTAGGGTAGGGAAGGGTAGAATAGAAGAGAGGAAAATAGTGAGGAATGGAGTTGAACGGAGTCCAATAGAGACGGATAGATATGAATAGAGTACAAAAGAGTCTAATAGAGCAGAATAGGGCCGAATAGGCCCAACTAAGGCCTAATTGAGCAGAATCCAGCAGAATCGATGGAATTCGAGCCTAATCGAGCCGAATGGAGTGAAATGGAGCCAAGTCGAGCCGAACAGAGCCGATTCGAACTGAATCGAGCTAATTCAAGCCTAATCGCGTCAAATCGCGTGGAAATACGTCACATCGAATCTAATCAAATAGATTAGGGAAGGGGAGGGGAGGGGCGGGTGGGTAGAATAGAACAGAATAGTACAGAATAGAATATAGTACAGTAGGGTAGAGTAGAGAGAGTAAAGCAGACAAAAGTAGAGCAGAGTAGAATTGAGTCAAATAGAGTCAGAGTGCAGGATATAGCTGAATAGAGCCAATTCTGGCCGAATCGAGTCAAATGGAAACAAAACGAGATGAATCACACCGAATTGCTTCGAATCACATGCAATCGAATAGATTAGAGTATCGTAGGGTAGAGTAGAACAGAATAGCGTAGAATGGAGAAGAGTGGAGTCAAATGGAGTCGAACAGAGACAAATAGAGTAGAAAAGAGTCGAATCGAGCCAAATAGGGCCGAATAAGGCTGAACCGAGTGGAAACGAGCTGAATTGAAGCGATTGGAGCCAAATCGAGCTGAATCGCGCTGATGTTGCAGAATCGAGCCAACTCAAGAGTGATGGTGTCCGGTCGCATCGAAATGCTTTGAATCGAATCAAATGGAATCAATTAGAATAGGTTAGGGTAGGGTAGTTTATGATAGGAAGACTAGGGTAGATGCAAGTAGACTACATTAGAGTAGACAAGAGAAGGCTAGAGTAGAAGCCTAGACTAGTAAGCTGGACTAGTCAGCTAGACTAGTGGCATAGAGCAGTAGCCAAGACAACTCGTCTTGAATAGTACCCTAAGTCAGTAATCTGAACGAGTACCCTTGCCTGAACACGTAGCCTAATCTAGTACCCTTGCCTTAACTAGTAGTCCTAACAAGTACCCTTGCCTTAACCAGTAGTCTTCACTAGTACCCTTGCCTTCACTAGTAGTATGTCCTTAACAAGTAGCCTGAACTGGTACCCTTGCCTTAACCAGTACCCTCAACAAGTACCCATGCCTTAACTAGTAGCCTGGCCTTAACTAGTGCCCTGCCCATAACTAGTAGCCTGAACTAGTACCCTTGCCTTAAGGAGTACCCTTGCCCAAACTACTCCCCTTAATTAGGACCCTTATTGAGTAACCCTAAGTAGTAGACTATGGTACGGTGGGGTAGCATAGGGTAGGGAAGCATACGGTGGAACAGAGAAAATAGAAGGAAATAGAATAGAACAGCACAGGTCAGGGTAGGTTAGCTTAGTGTAGGATATGGTAGAGTAGCATAGGATGGAATAGAGAAAATAGAAAAGGAGACTAGAAAAGAGCAGACTAGATTAGGATAGGGTAGGGTGGGGGAGGGTTTTGTAGAGTACAGTAGTGTAGAATGGAATAGAATGGTGTGGAATGGAGTCAAATGGATTCGAACACAGATGCAGAGAGTAGAAAAGAGTTGAATAGAGCCGAATAACGCTGAATAGGACCACATATGGCCAAAATGAGCCGAATCGAGTCGAGTCGACCAGATTCGGGATGAATGGAGCCTAGTGGAGCTGAAACGAGCCAAATAGAGACAAACTGAACCCAGCAAAATCGAGCCAAAACACACTTAATTGCATCCTATTGCATCGGATCTCGTCGAATTCCATCAAATCCCACCAAAACGCATCAAATCTCGCGGAATCTCACCGAATCCCGTCGAATTGTCTCAAATCGGGTCGAATGGTGTCAAACTGAATGGAATCGAATTAAATTGAATAGATTAGAGTAGTGTAGGTTAGACTGGGATTCAGTAGGGAAGGGCACAGAAGAATAGAATAGAGTAGAACAGAAGAGAATACCAAGAGTAGAACGGAGTAGAGTTGAGTAGAGTGGAATAGTCAGAGTCGGGTAGTGCAGAATATAGATGAATAGATCCAATTCAAGCCGAATCGATTCGAACGGAGAGGAAAGGAGACAAATCGTGATGAATCGAATCGATTAGAATAGATTAGAGTAGAGTAGGCTAGAACAGAATAGAATAGAGTAGAAAAGAGTAGAATGGTGTGGAAGGGAGTTGAATGGAGCCAAATAGAGACAAATAAAGTAGAAAGGGTTGAGTAGAGCTGAACAGGGCTGAATAAGGTTCACTCGAGCCTAATTATGCTGAATTGAGCAGAATCGAGACGAATTGACCCAATTCAAGCCAAATAGAGCTAAATCGAGCCGATTCAAGCCTAATCACATGGAATCGCGTCGAAATGCGTTGAATCGAATAGATTAGAGTAGAGGAGGGTACGGCAGGAGAGGCTAGACTACAACACAACAGAACACAATAGAAAGAAGAGAACAGAATTAAGTAGAGTCGGGTCCAGTAGAATAGAGTCAAATTGACCTGAAGAGAGCCGAAAAGAGCCAAACAGAGCTGAATACAGCTGAATTGACCAAATTCAAGGTGAATCGAGATGAATCATGTCGAGTCGTTTGAAATGTGTCGAATCGAATCAAATAGATTAGTGTGGGGAAGGTAAGGTTAGGGTAGGGTAGAGAAAAATAGAATAGAGTAGAATAGAACAGAACAGAAAGAATCGAGTCGACTAGACTCAAATAGAGTCGAATACTGCCAAAAAGAGCCGAATAGAGTGGAAAAGAGCCGAATAGAACCGAATCGAGTTTAATGGAGCAGAAAGGAGATGAATCGAGCCGATATGACCCGAATCAGGTCGAATCCCATTCAAGTGTGTCGAATAGCATAGAACAGATTACAGTAGGCTAAGTTAGGGTAGGGTAGGGTAGAATAGAGTGCAGTAGAACAGAACAGAAGAGAACAGAACTGAAAGAATAGGGTCGGGAAGAGCAGAGTATAGAAGAGTAGAGTAGAGTAGAGTCGAACATTGCCGAATAGAGCCAAATAGAGCCCAAAAGAGCTAAATGGATAGAAACCAAGACGAATCACACTGAATCCCGTTGGAATCGTGCCGTTTCGCGTCGAATCCCGTCGAATTGCATTGAATCTGATCAATTCCAATCCAATCCAATCCAATCAATTAGAATAGACTAGAGTAGGGTAGAGTACAATACAATACAGTAGAGAATAGTTTAGGATGGAGTAGAATGGTGTAGCATGGAGTCGAGTGGAGTCGAAAAGAGATAATAGAGTTGAGTAGAGTCTAATAGAGCCGAATCGAGCTGAATAGAGCCTATTCGAGCTGACTAGAGCCGAATGGAGCCGATTAGAGCTGAATCGAACCGATTTGAGCCGATTGGGGATGAATGGAGTGGAAAGGAGCCGATTTGAGCCGAATCGCATGGAGATGCGTGGAATCGAATCCAGTAGAATAGATTAGATTAGGGTAGGATGGAATAGAGTAGACTAGAACACAGTAGAAGAGAATGGAAAGGATACAATAGAATAGAG
The DNA here is from genome assembly GCF_030014295.1 of Loxodonta africana. Taxonomy (NCBI): domain Eukaryota; kingdom Metazoa; phylum Chordata; class Mammalia; order Proboscidea; family Elephantidae; genus Loxodonta; species Loxodonta africana. The sequence goes on from NW_026975017.1 coordinate 72,007, forward strand.
TAGAAAAGGGTAGAGCTGAGCAGAATAGTGTAGAGTAGAATAGAGTAGAACAGAGTCGAATCAAGCTGAATGGAGACGAAACGAGACAAATCGCGTCGAATGGCGTCGAATCCCATCGAATCAATTACAGTAGGGTATAGTAGAATAGCATAGAATGGAGTAGAATGGTGTGCAATGGAATCGAGTAGAGTAGAAAAGAGCTGAAGAGAGCCGAATAGGGCCAAAGAGGGCCAAATCGAGCTGAATTGAGCGAAATCGAGCCGAATCCAGTGAATCGAGCCTAATGGAGCCAAATCGAGCCTAATCAAGCTGAATCGACACTATTCGAGACAAATGGAGCCGAATGGACATGAATCACACCGATTCGGCCCCTAGTCGCGTCAAAATTTCTCAAATTCAATTGAATAGACTAGAGTAGGGGAGGTTCGGGTAGGCTAGAGTAGGGTAGAATAGAGTAGAATAGAATAAAACAGAACAGAACACAACAAAATAGAACAGAACAACACAGAACGACTACAGAAAAGAGTAAGCTAGAGTGGAGTAGAGGGGAATAGAGTAGAGTAGAATAGATTTGAACAGAGCCAAATTGAGCTGAATCGCGTTGAAATGGGTTGAATCAAATCCAATCAAGTGGATTACAATACCTTAGAGTTGGGTAGCACAGGGTAGGGTAGAATAGAGTAGAATAGTACAGAACAGAGTAGAAACAATACAATAGAGTAGAGAAGAGTAGAATAGAGCTGAATAGAGCCAAATGCAGACAAAATGAGAGGAATCGTGTAGAAGCAAGTAGAGTAAATTAGAGTGGTGTTGGGTAGGGTAGAGCAGAATAAAGTAGAATAGTGTGGAATGAATAGAATGGAGTAGAATGGAGTCAAGTAGAAACGAATAGAGTAGAAAAGAGTCGAATAGAGCAGAATAGGGCCGAAGAAGGCCAAATCGAGCAGATTCGAAGCGATTCAAGCCAAAACAAGCTGAATGGAGCCTAACTGAGCCGAATAGAGCCAAATCGAGCCGAATCGAGCCGATTCAAGCTTCATCGCCTCGAATCGCGTTCAACGCGTCAAATCCAATCCAGACGTATAGATTAGAGAAGGGGAGGGGAGGGGAGGGGAGAATAGAACAGAGTAGAGTGGAATAGAAGAGATTAGAACAGAATAGAAGGAATAGAATCGAGTAGAATCGAGTGGAAAAGAGTAGAGTCGAATACAGTCGAATAGAGCCGAATAAGCTGAATAGAGACGAATGGAGCTGAATACAGCCGAAAAGAGCTGTATACTGCCGAATCACACCTAATCGAGCGGAATCAAGCAGAATCGCACTGACCGTCACCGAACAGCGTCGAATCGAATCAGGTCGAATCGAGTCGAGTCACATCGTTTTGAATCAAACAAGGTCAAATCGCTTCATATCGTGTCGAATCCCATCGAATCACGTCGAATAACTTCGAATTGAGTCAAACCTCAGAGAATCCTACTGAATCACGTCGAGTCGCATGGAATCTCATCAAATCCCTTCAGATCTTGCCGAATCCAGTCAGGTCCTATCAAATCGCTTTGCACGGAATCGAATTGAATCCAACAGATTAAAGTAGGGTAGGTTCGGGTGGGGTGCCGTTGGGTCGGGTAGGGTAGAATAGAATAGAGTACCACAGAACAGGAGAGAATAGAACAGAACAGAAAGAATACAACAGAATAGAATAGAGTCAAAGAGAGAGAACATAGCCGAATTGAGCCGAGTGGAGACAAAACGAGACGAATCACGTCCGGTTGCTTCGAATCGCGTCAAATCAAATCGAATCGATTAGAAGAGATTAGGGTAGGGAAGGGTAGAATAGAAGAGAGGAAAATAGTGAGGAATGGAGTTGAACGGAGTCCAATAGAGACGGATAGATATGAATAGAGTACAAAAGAGTCTAATAGAGCAGAATAGGGCCGAATAGGCCCAACTAAGGCCTAATTGAGCAGAATCCAGCAGAATCGATGGAATTCGAGCCTAATCGAGCCGAATGGAGTGAAATGGAGCCAAGTCGAGCCGAACAGAGCCGATTCGAACTGAATCGAGCTGATTCAAGCCTAATCGCGTCAAATCGCGTGGAAATACGTCACATCGAATCTAATCAAATAGATTAGGGAAGGGGAGGGGAGGGGCGGGTGGGTAGAATAGAACAGAATAGTACAGAATAGAATATAGTACAGTAGGGTAGAGTAGAGAGAGTAAAGCAGACAAAAGTAGAGCAGAGTAGAATTGAGTCAAATAGAGTCAAAGAGTGCAGGATATAGCTGAATAGAGCCAATTCTGGCCGAATCGAGTCAAATGGAAACAAAACGAGATGAATCACACCGAATTGCTTCGAATCACATGCAATCGAATAGATTAGAGTATCGTAGGGTAGAGTAGAACAGAATAGCGTAGAATGGAGAAGAGTGGAGTCAAATGGAGTCGAACAGAGACAAATAGAGTAGAAAAGAGTCGAATCGAGCCAAATAGGGCCGAATAAGGCTGAACCGAGTGGAAACGAGCTGAATTGAAGCGATTGGAGCCAAATCGAGCTGTATCGCGCTGATGTTGCAGAATCGAGCCAACTCAAGAGTGATGGTGTCCGGTCGCATCGAAATGCTTTGAATCGAATCAAATGGAATCAATTAGAATAGGTTAGGGTAGGGTAGTTTATGATAGGAAGACTAGGGTAGATGCAAGTAGACTACATTAGAGTAGACAAGAGAAGGCTAGAGTAGAAGCCTAGACTAGTAAGCTGGACTAGTCAGCTAGACTAGTGGCATAGAGCAGTAGCCAAGACAACTCGTCTTGAATAGTACCCTAAGTCAGTAATCTGAACGAGTACCCTTGCCTGAACACGTAGCCTAATCTAGTACCCTTGCCTTAACTAGTAGTCCTAACAAGTACCCTTGCCTTAACCAGTAGTCTTCACTAGTACCCTTGCCTTCACTAGTAGTATGTCCTTAACAAGTAGCCTGAACTGGTACCCTTGCCTTAACCAGTACCCTCAACAAGTACCCATGCCTTAACTAGTAGCCTGGCCTTAACTAGTGCCCTGCCCATAACTAGTAGCCTGAACTAGTACCCTTGCCTTAAGGAGTACCCTTGCCCAAACTACTCCCCTTAATTAGGACCCTTATTGAGTAACCCTAAGTAGTAGACTATGGTACGGTGGGGTAGCATAGGTAGCATAGGGTAGGGAAGCATACGGTGGAACAGAGAAAATAGAAGGAAATAGAATAGAACAGCACAGGTCAGGGTAGGTTAGCTTAGTGTAGGATATGGTAGAGTAGCATAGGATGGAATAGAGAAAATAGAAAAGGAGACTAGAAAAGAGCAGACTAGATTAGGATAGGGTAGGGTGGGGCAGGGTTTTGTAGAGTACAGTAGTGTAGAATGGAATAGAATGGTGTGGAATGGAGTCAAATGGATTCGAACACAGATGCAGAGAGTAGAAAAGAGTTGAATAGAGCCGAATAACGCTGAATAGGACCACATATGGCCAAAATGAGCCGAATCGAGTCGAGTCGACCAGATTCGGGATGAATGGAGCCTAGTGGAGCTGAAACGAGCCAAATAGAGACAAACTGAACCCAGCAAAATCGAGCCAAAACACACTTAATTGCATCCTATTGCATCGGATCTCGTCGAATTCCATCAAATCCCACCAAAACGCATCAAATCTCGCGGAATCTCACCGAATCCCGTCGAATTGTCTCAAATCGGGTCGAATGGTGTCAAACTGAATGGAATCGAATTAAATTGAATAGATTAGAGTAGTGTAGGTTAGACTGGGATTCAGTAGGGAAGGGCACAGAAGAATAGAATAGAGTAGAACAGAAGAGAATACCAAGAGTAGAACGGAGTAGAGTTGAGTAGAGTGGAATAGTCAGAGTCGGGTAGTGCAGAATATAGATGAATAGATCCAATTCAAGCCGAATCGATTCGAATGGAGAGGAAAGGAGACAAATCGTGATGAATCGAATCGATTAGAATAGATTAGAGTAGAGTAGGCTAGAATAGAATAGAATAGAGTAGAAAAGAGTAGAATGGTGTGGAAGGGAGTTGAATGGAGCCAAATAGAGACAAATAAAGTAGAAAGGGTTGAGTAGAGCTGAACAGGGCTGAATAAGGTTCACTCGAGCCTAATTATGCTGAATTGAGCAGAATCGAGACGAATTGACCCAATTCAAGCCAAATAGAGCTAAATCGAGCCGATTCAAGCCTAATCACATGGAATCGCGTCGAAATGCGTTGAATCGAATAGATTAGAGTAGAGGAGGGTACGGCAGGAGAGGCTAGACTACAACACAACAGAACACAATAGAAAGAAGAGAATAGAATTAAGTAGAGTCGGGTCCAGTAGAATAGAGTCAAATTGAGCTGAAGAGAGCCGAAAAGAGCCAAACAGAGCTGAATACAGCTGAATTGACCAAATTCAAGGTGAATCGAGATGAATCATGTCGAGTCGTTTGAAATGTGTCGAATCGAATCAAATAGATTAGTGTGGGGAAGGTAAGGTTAGGGTAGGGCAGAGAAAAATAGAATAGAGTAGAATAGAACAGAACAGAAAGAATCGAGTCGACTAGACTCAAATAGAGTCGAATACTGCCAAAAAGAGCCGAATAGAGTGGAAAAGAGCCGAATAGAACCGAATCGAGTTTAATGGAGCAGAAAGGAGATGAATCGAGCCGATATGACCCGAATCAGGTCGAATCCCATTCAAGTGTGTCGAATAGCATAGAACAGATTACAGTAGGCTAAGTTAGGGTAGGGTAGGGTAGAATAGAGTGCAGTAGAACAGAACAGAAGAGAACAGAACTGAAAGAATAGGGTCGAGACGAGCAGAGTATAGAAGAGTAGAGTAGACCAGAGTCGAACATTGCCGAATAGAGCCAAATAGAGCCCAAAAGAGCTAAATGGATAGAAACCAAGACGAATCACACTGAATCCCGTTGGAATCGTGCCGTTTCGCGTCGAATCCCGTCGAATTGCATTGAATCTGATCAATTCCAATCCAATCCAATCCAATCAATTAGAATAGACTACAGTAAGGTAGAGTACAATACAATACAGTAGAGAATAGTTTAGGATGGAGTAGAATGGTGTAGCATGGAGTCGAGTGGAGTCGAAAAGAGATAATAGAGTTGAGTAGAGTCTAATAGAGCCGAATCGAGCTGAATAGAGCCTATTCGAGCTGACTAGAGCCGAATGGAGCCGATTAGAGCTGAATCGAACCGATTTGAGCCGATTGGGGATGAATGGAGTGGAAAGGAGCCGATTTGAGCTGAATCGCATGGAGATGCGTGGAATCGAATCCAGTAGAATAGATTAGATTAGGGTAGGATGGAATAGAGTAGACTAGAACACAGTAGAAGAGAATGGAAAGGATACAATAGAATAGAGTAGAAAAGGGTAGAGCAGAGCAGAATAGTGTAGAGTAGAAGAGAGTAGAACAGAGTCGAATCAAGCTGAATGGAGACGAAAGGAGACAAATCGCGTCGAATGGCGTCGAATCCCATCGAATCAATTACAGTAGGGTATAGTAGAATAGCATAGAATGGAGTAGAATGGTGTGCAATGGAATCGAGTAGAGTAGAAAAGAGCTGAATAGAGCCGAATAGGGCCAAAGAGGGCCAAATCGAGCTGAATTGAGCGAAATCGAGCCGAATCCAGTGAATCGAGCCTAATGGAGCCAAATCGAGCCTAATCAAGCTGAATCGACACTATTCGAGACAAATGGAGCCGAATGGACATGAATCACACCGATTCGGCCCCTAGTCGCGTCAAAATTTCTCGAATTCAATTGAATAGACTAGAGTAGGGGAGGTTCGGGTAGGCTAGAGTAGGGTAGAATAGAGTAGAATAGAATAAAACAGAACAGAACACAACAAAATAGAACAGAACAACACAGAACGACTACAGAAAAGAGTAAGCTAGAGTGGAGTAGAGGGGAATAGAGTAGAGTAGAATAGATTTGAACAGAGCCAAATTGAGCTGAATCGCGTTGAAATGGGTTGAATCAAATCCAATCAAGTGGATTACAGTACCTTAGAGTTGGGTAGCACAGGGTAGGGTAGAATAGAGTAGAATAGTACAGAACAGAGTAGAAACAATACAATAGAGTAGAGAAGAGTAGAATAGAGCTGAATAGAGCCAAATGCAGACAAAATGAGAGGAATCGTGTAGAAGCAAGTAGAGTAAATTAGAGTGGTGTTGGGTAGGGTAGAGCAGAATAAAGTAGAATAGTGTGGAATGAATAGAATGGAGTAGAATGGAGTCAAGTAGAAACGAATAGAGTAGAAAAGAGTCGAATAGAGCAGAATAGGGCCGAAGAAGGCCAAATCGAGCAGATTCGAAGCGATTCAAGCCAAAACAAGCTGAATGGAGCCTAACTGAGCCGAATAGAGCCAAATCGAGCCGAATCGAGCCGATTCAAGCTTCATCGCCTCGAATCGCGTTCAACGCGTCAAATCCAATCCAGACGTATAGATTAGAGAAGGGGAGGGGAGGGGAGGGGAGAATAGAACAGAGTAGAGTGGAATAGAAGAGATTAGAACAGAATAGAAGGAATAGAATCGAGTAGAATCGAGTGGAAAAGAGTAGAGTCGAATACAGTCGAATAGAGCCGAATAAGCTGAATAGAGACGAATGGAGCTGAATACAGCCGAAAAGAGCTGTATACTGCCGAATCACACCTAATCGAGCGGAATCAAGCAGAATCGCACTGACTGTCACCGAACAGCGTCGAATCGAATCAGGTCGAATCGAGTCGAGTCACATCGTTTTGAATCAAACAAGGTCAAATCGCTTCATATCGTGTCGAATCCCATCGAATCACGTCGAATAACTTCGAATTGAGTCAAACCTCAGAGAATCCTACTGAATCACGTCGAGTCGCATGGAATCTCATCAAATCCCTTCAGATCTTGCCGAACCCAGTCAGGTCCTATCAAATCGCTTTGCACGGAATCGAATTGAATCCAACAGATTAAAGTAGGGTAGGTTCGGGTGGGGTGCCGTTGGGTCGGGTAGGGTAGAATAGAATAGAGTACCACAGAACAGGAGAGAATAGAACAGAACAGAAAGAATACAACAGAATAGAATAGAGTCAAAGAGAGAGAACATAGCCGAATTGAGCCGAGTGGAGACAAAACGAGACGAATCACGTCCGGTTGCTTCGAATCGCGTCAAATCAAATCGAATCGATTAGAAGAGATTAGGGTAGGGAAGGGTAGAATAGAAGAGAGGAAAATAGTGAGGAATGGAGTTGAACGGAGTCCAATAGAGACGGATAGATATGAATAGAGTACAAAAGAGTCTAATAGAGCAGAATAGGGCCGAATAGGCCCAACTAAGGCCTAATTGAGCAGAATCCAGCAGAATCGATGGAATTCGAGCCTAATCGAGCCGAATGGAGTGAAATGGAGCCAAGTCGAGCCGAACAGAGCCGATTCGAACTGAATCGAGCTGATTCAAGCCTAATCGCGTCAAATCGCGTGGAAATACGTCACATCGAATCTAATCAAATAGATTAGGGAAGGGGAGGGGAGGGGCGGGTGGGTAGAATAGAACAGAATAGTACAGAATAGAATATAGTACAGTAGGGTAGAGTAGAGAGAGTAAAGCAGACAAAAGTAGAGCAGAGTAGAATTGAGTCAAATAGAGTCAAAGAGTGCAGGATATAGCTGAATAGAGCCAATTCTGGCCGAATCGAGTCAAATGGAAACAAAACGAGATGAATCACACCGAATTGCTTCGAATCACATGCAATCGAATAGATTAGAGTATCGTAGGGTAGAGTAGAACAGAATAGCGTAGAATGGAGAAGAGTGGAGTCAAATGGAGTCGAACAGAGACAAATAGAGTAGAAAAGAGTCGAATCGAGCCAAATAGGGCCGAATAAGGCTGAACCGAGTGGAAACGAGCTGAATTGAAGCGATTGGAGCCAAATCGAGCTGTATCGCGCTGATGTTGCAGAATCGAGCCAACTCAAGAGTGATGGTGTCCGGTCGCATCGAAATGCTTTGAATCGAATCAAATGGAATCAATTAGAATAGGTTAGGGTAGGGTAGTTTATGATAGGAAGACTAGGGTAGATGCAAGTAGACTACATTAGAGTAGACAAGAGAAGGCTAGAGTAGAAGCCTAGACTAGTAAGCTGGACTAGTCAGCTAGACTAGTGGCATAGAGCAGTAGCCAAGACAACTCGTCTTGAATAGTACCCTAAGTCAGTAATCTGAACGAGTACCCTTGCCTGAACACGTAGCCTAATCTAGTACCCTTGCCTTAACTAGTAGTCCTAACAAGTACCCTTGCCTTAACCAGTAGTCTTCACTAGTACCCTTGCCTTCACTAGTAGTATGTCCTTAACAAGTAGCCTGAACTGGTACCCTTGCCTTAACCAGTACCCTCAACAAGTACCCATGCCTTAACTAGTAGCCTGGCCTTAACTAGTGCCCTGCCCATAACTAGTAGCCTGAACTAGTACCCTTGCCTTAAGGAGTACCCTTGCCCAAACTACTCCCCTTAATTAGGACCCTTATTGAGTAACCCTAAGTAGTAGACTATGGTACGGTGGGGTAGCATAGGGTAGGGAAGCATACGGTGGAACAGAGAAAATAGAAGGAAATAGAATAGAACAGCACAGGTCAGGGTAGGTTAGCTTAGTGTAGGATATGGTAGAGTAGCATAGGATGGAATAGAGAAAATAGAAAAGGAGACTAGAAAAGAGCAGACTAGATTAGGATAGGGTAGGGTGGGGCAGGGTTTTGTAGAGTACAGTAGTGTAGAATGGAATAGAATGGTGTGGAATGGAGTCAAATGGATTCGAACACAGATGCAGAGAGTAGAAAAGAGTTGAATAGAGCCGAATAACGCTGAATAGGACCAAATATGGCCAAAATGAGCCGAATCGAGTCGAGTCGACCAGATTCGGGATGAATGGAGCCTAGTGGAGCTGAAACGAGCCAAATAGAGACAAACTGAACCCAGCAAAATCGAGCCAAAACACACTTAATTGCATCCTATTGCATCGGATCTCGTCGAATTCCATCAAATCCCACCAAAACGCATCAAATCTCGCGGAATCTCACCGAATCCCGTCGAATTGTCTCAAATCGGGTCGAATGGTGTCAAACTGAATGGAATCGAATTAAATTGAATAGATTAGAGTAGTGTAGGTTAGACTGGGATTCAGTAGGGAAGGGCACAGAAGAATAGAATAGAGTAGAACAGAAGAGAATACCAAGAGTAGAACGGAGTAGAGTTGAGTAGAGTGGAATAGTCAGAGTCGGGTAGTGCAGAATATAGATGAATAGATCCAATTCAAGCCGAATCGATTCGAATGGAGAGGAAAGGAGACAAATCGTGATGAATCGAATCGATTAGAATAGATTAGAGTAGAGTAGGCTAGAACAGAATAGAGTAGAAAAGAGTAGAATGGTGTGGAAGGGAGTTGAATGGAGCCAAATAGAGACAAATAAAGTAGAAAGGGTTGAGTAGAGCTGAACAGGGCTGAATAAGGTTCACTCGAGCCTAATTATGCTGAATTGAGCAGAATCGAGACGAATTGACCCAATTCAAGCCAAATAGAGCTAAATCGAGCCGATTCAAGCCTAATCACATGGAATCGCGTCGAAATGCGTTGAATCGAATAGATTAGAGTAGAGGAGGGTACGGCAGGAGAGGCTAGACTACAACACAACAGAACACAATAGAAAGAAGAGAATAGAATTAAGTAGAGTCGGGTCCAGTAGAATAGAGTCAAATTGAGCTGAAGAGAGCCGAAAAGAGCCAAACAGAGCTGAATACAGCTGAATTGACCAAATTCAAGGTGAATCGAGATGAATCATGTCGAGTCGTTTGAAATGTGTCGAATCGAATCAAATAGATTAGTGTGGGGAAGGTAAGGTTAGGGTAGGGCAGAGAAAAATAGAATAGAGTAGAATAGAACAGAACAGAAAGAATCGAGTCGACTAGACTCAAATAGAGTCGAATACTGCCAAAAAGAGCCGAATAGAGTGGAAAAGAGCCGAATAGAACCGAATCGAGTTTAATGGAGCAGAAAGGAGATGAATCGAGCCGATATGACCCGAATCAGGTCGAATCCCATTCAAGTGTGTCGAATAGCATAGAACAGATTACAGTAGGCTAAGTTAGGGTAGGGTAGGGTAGAATAGAGTGCAGTAGAACAGAACAGAAGAGAACAGAACTGAAAGAATAGGGTCGAGACGAGCAGAGTATAGAAGAGTAGAGTAGACCAGAGTCGAACATTGCCGAATAGAGCCAAATAGAGCCCAAAAGAGCTAAATGGATAGAAACCAAGACGAATCACACTGAATCCCGTTGGAATCGTGCCGTTTCGCGTCGAATCCCGTCGAATTGCATTGAATCTGATCAATTCCAATCCAATCCAATCCAATCAATTAGAATAGACTACAGTAAGGTAGAGTACAATACAATACAGTAGAGAATAGTTTAGGATGGAGTAGAATGGTGTAGCATGGAGTCGAGTGGAGTCGAAAAGAGATAATAGAGTTGAGTAGAGTCTAATAGAGCCGAATCGAGCTGAATAGAGCCTATTCGAGCTGACTAGAGCCGAATGGAGCCGATTAGAGCTGAATCGAACCGATTTGAGCCGATTGGGGATGAATGGAGTGGAAAGGAGCCGATTTGAGCTGAATCGCATGGAGATGCGTGGAATCGAATCCAGTAGAATAGATTAGATTAGGGTAGGATGGAATAGAGTAGACTAGAACACAGTAGAAGAGAATGGAAAGGATACAATAGAATAGAGTAGAAAAGGGTAGAGCAGAGCAGAATAGTGTAGAGTAGAAGAGAGTAGAACAGAGTCGAATCAAGCTGAATGGAGACGAAAGGAGACAAATCGCGTCGAATGGCGTCGAATCCCATCGAATCAATTACAGTAGGGTATAGTAGAATAGCATAGAATGGAGTAGAATGGTGTGCAATGGAATCGAGTAGAGTAGAAAAGAGCTGAATAGAGCCGAATAGGGCCAAAGAGGGCCAAATCGAGCTGAATTGAGCGAAATCGAGCCGAATCCAGTGAATCGAGCCTAATGGAGCCAAATCGAGCCTAATCAAGCTGAATCGACACTATTCGAGACAAATGGAGCCGAATGGACATGAATCACACCGATTCGGCCCCTAGTCGCGTCAAAATTTCTCGAATTCAATTGAATAGACTAGAGTAGGGGAGGTTCGGGTAGGCTAGAGTAGGGTAGAATAGAGTAGAATAGAATAAAACAGAACAGAACACAACAAAATAGAACAGAACAACACAGAACGACTACAGAAAAGAGTAAGCTAGAGTGGAGTAGAGGGGAATAGAGTAGAGTAGAATAGATTTGAACAGAGCCAAATTGAGCTGAATCGCGTTGAAATGGGTTGAATCAAATCCAATCAAGTGGATTACAGTACCTTAGAGTTGGGTAGCACAGGGTAGGGTAGAATAGAGTAGAATAGTACAGAACAGAGTAGAAACAATACAATAGAGTAGAGAAGAGTAGAATAGAGCTGAATAGAGCCAAATGCAGACAAAATGAGAGGAATCGTGTAGAAGCAAGTAGAGTAAATTAGAGTGGTGTTGGGTAGGGTAGAGCAGAATAAAGTAGAATAGTGTGGAATGAATAGAATGGAGTAGAATGGAGTCAAGTAGAAACGAATAGAGTAGAAAAGAGTCGAATAGAGCAGAATAGGGCCGAAGAAGGCCAAATCGAGCAGATTCGAAGCGATTCAAGCCAAAACAAGCTGAATGGAGCCTAACTGAGCCGAATAGAGCCAAATCGAGCCGAATCGAGCCGATTCAAGCTTCATCGCCTCGAATCGCGTTCAACGCGTCAAATCCAATCCAGACGTATAGATTAGAGAAGGGGAGGGGAGGGGAGGGGAGAATAGAACAGAGTAGAGTGGAATAGAAGAGATTAGAACAGAATAGAAGGAATAGAATCGAGTAGAATCGAGTGGAAAAGAGTAGAGTCGAATACAGTCGAATAGAGCCGAATAAGCTGAATAGAGACGAATGGAGCTGAATACAGCCGAAAAGAGCTGTATACTGCCGAATCACACCTAATCGAGCGGAATCAAGCAGAATCGCACTGACTGTCACCGAACAGCGTCGAATCGAATCAGGTCGAATCGAGTCGAGTCACATCGTTTTGAATCAAACAAGGTCAAATCGCTTCATATCGTGTCGAATCCCATCGAATCACGTCGAATAACTTCGAATTGAGTCAAACCTCAGAGAATCCTACTGAATCACGTCGAGTCGCATGGAATCTCATCAAATCCCTTCAGATCTTGCCGAACCCAGTCAGGTCCTATCAAATCGCTTTGCACGGAATCGAATTGAATCCAACAGATTAAAGTAGGGTAGGTTCGGGTGGGGTGCCGTTGGGTCGGGTAGGGTAGAATAGAATAGAGTACCACAGAACAGGAGAGAATAGAACAGAACAGAAAGAATACAACAGAATAGAATAGAGTCAAAGAGAGAGAACATAGCCGAATTGAGCCGAGTGGAGACAAAACGAGACGAATCACGTCCGGTTGCTTCGAATCGCGTCAAATCAAATCGAATCGATTAGAAGAGATTAGGGTAGGGAAGGGTAGAATAGAAGAGAGGAAAATAGTGAGGAATGGAGTTGAACGGAGTCCAATAGAGACGGATAGATATGAATAGAGTACAAAAGAGTCTAATAGAGCAGAATAGGGCCGAATAGGCCCAACTAAGGCCTAATTGAGCAGAATCCAGCAGAATCGATGGAATTCGAGCCTAATCGAGCCGAATGGAGTGAAATGGAGCCAAGTCGAGCCGAACAGAGCCGATTCGAACTGAATCGAGCTGATTCAAGCCTAATCGCGTCAAATCGCGTGGAAATACGTCACATCGAATCTAATCAAATAGATTAGGGAAGGGGAGGGGAGGGGCGGGTGGGTAGAATAGAACAGAATAGTACAGAATAGAATATAGTACAGTAGGGTAGAGTAGAGAGAGTAAAGCAGACAAAAGTAGAGCAGAGTAGAATTGAGTCAAATAGAGTCAAAGAGTGCAGGATATAGCTGAATAGAGCCAATTCTGGCCGAATCGAGTCAAATGGAAACAAAACGAGATGAATCACACCGAATTGCTTCGAATCACATGCAATCGAATAGATTAGAGTATCATAGAGAGATAGTATTCAGAATAGCGTAGAATGGAGAAGAGTGGAGTCAAATGGAGTCGAACAGAGACAAATAGAGTAGAAAAGAGTCGAATCGAGCCAAATAGGGCCGAATAAGGCTGAACCGAGTGGAAACGAGCTGAATTGAAGCGATTCGAGCCAAATCGAGCTGTATCGCGCTGATGTTGCAGAATCGAGCCAACTCAAGAGTGATGGTGTCCGGTCGCATCGAAATGCTTTGAATCGAATCAAATGGAATCAATTAGAATAGGTTAGGGTAGGGTAGTTTATGATAGGAAGACTAGGGTAGATGCAAGTAGACTACATTAGAGTAGACAAGAGAAGGCTAGAGTAGAAGCCTAGACTAGTAAGCTGGACTAGTCAGCTAGACTAGTGGCATAGAGCAGTAGCCAAGACAACTCGTCTTGAATAGTACCCTAAGTCAGTAATCTGAACGAGTACCCTTGCCTGAACACGTAGCCTAATCTAGTACCCTTGCCTTAACTAGTAGTCCTAACAAGTACCCTTGCCTTAACCAGTAGTCTTCACTAGTACCCTTGCCTTCACTAGTAGTATGTCCTTAACAAGTAGCCTGAACTGGTACCCTTGCCTTAACCAGTACCCTCAACAAGTACCCATGCCTTAACTAGTAGCCTGGCCTTAACTAGTGCCCTGCCCATAACTAGTAGCCTGAACTAGTACCCTTGCCTTAAGGAGTACCCTTGCCCAAACTACTCCCCTTAATTAGGACCCTTATTGAGTAACCCTAAGTAGTAGACTATGGTACGGTGGGGTAGCATAGGGTAGGGAAGCATACGGTGGAACAGAGAAAATAGAAGGAAATAGAATAGAACAGCACAGGTCAGGGTAGGTTAGCTTAGTGTAGGATATGGTAGAGTAGCATAGGATGGAATAGAGAAAATAGAAAAGGAGACTAGAAAAGAGCAGACTAGATTAGGATAGGGTAGGGTGGGGCAGGGTTTTGTAGAGTACAGTAGTGTAGAATGGAATAGAATGGTGTGGAATGGAGTCAAATGGATTCGAACACAGATGCAGAGAGTAGAAAAGAGTTGAATAGAGCCGAATAACGCTGAATAGGACCAAATATGGCCAAAATGAGCCGAATCGAGTCGAGTCGACCAGATTCGGGATGAATGGAGCCTAGTGGAGCTGAAACGAGCCAAATAGAGACAAACTGAACCCAGCAAAATCGAGCCAAAACACACTTAATTGCATCCTATTGCATCGGATCTCGTCGAATTCCATCAAATCCCACCAAAACGCATCAAATCTCGCGGAATCTCACCGAATCCCGTCGAATTGTCTCAAATCGGGTCGAATGGTGTCAAACTGAATGGAATCGAATTAAATTGAATAGATTAGAGTAGTGTAGGTTAGACTGGGATTCAGTAGGGAAGGGCACAGAAGAATAGAATAGAGTAGAACAGAAGAGAATACCAAGAGTAGAACGGAGTAGAGTTGAGTAGAGTGGAATAGTCAGAGTCGGGTAGTGCAGAATATAGATGAATAGATCCAATTCAAGCCGAATCGATTCGAATGGAGAGGAAAGGAGACAAATCGTGATGAATCGAATCGATTAGAATAGATTAGAGTAGAGTAGGCTAGAACAGAATAGAGTAGAAAAGAGTAGAATGGTGTGGAAGGGAGTTGAATGGAGCCAAATAGAGACAAATAAAGTAGAAAGGGTTGAGTAGAGCTGAACAGGGCTGAATAAGGTTCACTCGAGCCTAATTATGCTGAATTGAGCAGAATCGAGACGAATTGACCCAATTCAAGCCAAATAGAGCTAAATCGAGCCGATTCAAGCCTAATCACATGGAATCGCGTCGAAATGCGTTGAATCGAATAGATTAGAGTAGAGGAGGGTACGGCAGGAGAGGCTAGACTACAACACAACAGAACACAATAGAAAGAAGAGAATAGAATTAAGTAGAGTCGGGTCCAGTAGAATAGAGTCAAATTGAGCTGAAGAGAGCCGAAAAGAGCCAAACAGAGCTGAATACAGCTGAATTGACCAAATTCAAGGTGAATCGAGATGAATCATGTCGAGTCGTTTGAAATGTGTCGAATCGAATCAAATAGATTAGTGTGGGGAAGGTAAGGTTAGGGTAGGGCAGAGAAAAATAGAATAGAGTAGAATAGAACAGAACAGAAAGAATCGAGTCGACTAGACTCAAATAGAGTCGAATACTGCCAAAAAGAGCCGAATAGAGTGGAAAAGAGCCGAATAGAACCGAATCGAGTTTAATGGAGCAGAAAGGAGATGAATCGAGCCGATATGACCCGAATCAGGTCGAATCCCATTCAAGTGTGTCGAATAGCATAGAACAGATTACAGTAGGCTAAGTTAGGGTAGGGTAGGGTAGAATAGAGTGCAGTAGAACAGAACAGAAGAGAACAGAACTGAAAGAATAGGGTCGAGACGAGCAGAGTATAGAAGAGTAGAGTAGACCAGAGTCGAACATTGCCGAATAGAGCCAAATAGAGCCCAAAAGAGCTAAATGGATAGAAACCAAGACGAATCACACTGAATCCCGTTGGAATCGTGCCGTTTCGCGTCGAATCCCGTCGAATTGCATTGAATCTGATCAATTCCAATCCAATCCAATCCAATCAATTAGAATAGACTACAGTAAGGTAGAGTACAATACAATACAGTAGAGAATAGTTTAGGATGGAGTAGAATGGTGTAGCATGGAGTCGAGTGGAGTCGAAAAGAGATAATAGAGTTGAGTAGAGTCTAATAGAGCCGAATCGAGCTGAATAGAGCCTATTCGAGCTGACTAGAGCCGAATGGAGCCGATTAGAGCTGAACCGAACCGATTTGAGCCGATTGGGGATGAATGGAGTGGAAAGGAGCCGATTTGAGCCGAATCGCATGGAGATGCGTGGAATCGAATCCAGTAGAATAGATTAGATTAGGGTAGGATGGAATAGAGTAGACTAGAACACAGTAGAAGAGAATGGAAAGGATACAATAGAATAGAGTAGAAAAGGGTAGAGCAGAGCAGAATAGTGTAGAGTAGAAGAGAGTAGAACAGAGTCGAATCAAGCTGAATGGAGACGAAACGAGACAAATCGCGTCGAATGGCGTCGAATCCCATCGAATCAATTACAGTAGGGTATAGTAGAATAGCATAGAATGGAGTAGAATGGTGTGCAATGGAATCGAGTAGAGTAGAAAAGAGCTGAAGAGAGCCGAAGAGGGCCAAAGAGGGCCAAATCGAGCTGAATTGAGCGAAATCGAGCCGAATCCAGTGAATCGAGCCTAATGGAGCCAAATCGAGCCTAATCAAGCTGAATCGACACTATTCGAGACAAATGGAGCCGAATGGACATGAATCACACCGATTCGGCCCCTAGTCACGTCAAAATTTCTCGAATTCAATTGAATAGACTAGAGTAGGGGAGGTTCGGGTAGGCTAGAGTAGGGTAGAATAGAGTAGAATAGAATAAAACAGAACAGAACACAACAAAATAGAACAGAACAACACAGAACGACTACAGAAAAGAGTAAGCTAGAGTGGAGTAGAGGGGAATAGAGTAGAGTAGAATAGATTTGAACAGAGCCAAATTGAGCTGAATCGCGTTGAAATGGGTTGAATCAAATCCAATCAAGTGGATTACAATACCTTAGAGTTGGGTAGCACAGGGTAGGGTAGAATAGAGTAGAATAGTACAGAACAGAGTAGAAACAATACAATAGAGTAGAGAAGAGTAGAATAGAGCTGAATAGAGCCAAATGCAGACAAAATGAGAGGAATCGTGTAGAAGCAAGTAGAGTAAATTAGAGTGGTGTTGGGTAGGGTAGAGCAGAATAAAGTAGAATAGTGTGGAATGAATAGAATGGAGTAGAATGGAGTCAAGTAGAAACGAATAGAGTAGAAAAGAGTCGAATAGAGCAGAATAGGGCCGAAGAAGGCCAAATCGAGCAGATTCGAAGCGATTGAAGCCAAAACAAGCTGAATGGAGCCTAACTGAGCCGAATAGAGCCAAATCGAGCCGAATCGAGCCGATTCAAGCTTCATCGCCTCGAATCGCGTTCAACGCGTCAAATCCAATCCAGACGTATAGATTAGAGAAGGGGAGGGGAGGGGAGGGGAGAATAGAACAGAGTAGAGTGGAATAGAAGAGATTAGAACAGAATAGAAGGAATAGAATCGAGTAGAATCGAGTGGAAAAGAGTAGAGTCGAATACAGTCGAATAGAGCCGAATAAGCTGAATAGAGACGAATGGAGCTGAATACAGCCGAAAAGAGCTGTATACTGCCGAATCACACCTAATCGAGCGGAATCAAGCAGAATCGCACTGACTGTCACCGAACAGCGTCGAATCGAATCAGGTCGAATCGAGTCGAGTCACATCGTTTTGAATCAAACAAGGTCAAATCGCTTCATATCGTGTCGAATCCCATCGAATCACGTCGAATAACTTCGAATTGAGTCAAACCTCAGAGAATCCTACTGAATCACGTCGAGTCGCATGGAATCTCATCAAATCCCTTCAGATCTTGCCGAATCCAGTCAGGTCCTATCAAATCGCTTTGCACGGAATCGAATTGAATCCAACAGATTAAAGTAGGGTAGGTTCGGGTGGGGTGCCGTTGGGTCGGGTAGGGTAGAATAGAATAGAGTACCACAGAATAGGAGAGAATAGAACAGAACAGAAAGAATACAACAGAATAGAATAGAGTCAAAGAGAGAGAACATAGCCGAATTGAGCCGAGTGGAGACAAAACGAGACGAATCACGTCCGGTTGCTTCGAATCGCGTCAAATCAAATCGAATCGATTAGAAGAGATTAGGGTAGGGAAGGGTAGAATAGAAGAGAGGAAAATAGTGAGGAATGGAGTTGAACGGAGTCCAATAGAGACGGATAGATATGAATAGAGTACAAAAGAGTCTAATAGAGCAGAATAGGGCCGAATAGGCCCAACTAAGGCCTAATTGAGCAGAATCCAGCAGAATCGATGGAATTCGAGCCTAATCGAGCCGAATGGAGTGAAATGGAGCCAAGTCGAGCCGAACAGAGCCGATTCGAACTGAATCGAGCTGATTCAAGCCTAATCGCGTCAAATCGCGTGGAAATACGTCACATCGAATCTAATCAAATAGATTAGGGAAGGGGAGGGGAGGGGCGGGTGGGTAGAATAGAACAGAATAGTACAGAATAGAATATAGTACAGTAGGGTAGAGTAGAGAGAGTAAAGCAGACAAAAGTAGAGCAGAGTAGAATTGAGTCAAATAGAGTCAAAGAGTGCAGGATATAGCTGAATAGAGCCAATTCTGGCCGAATCGAGTCAAATGGAAACAAAACGAGATGAATCACACCGAATTGCTTCGAATCCCATGCAATCGAATAGATTAGAGTATCGTAGGGTAGAGTAGAACAGAATAGCGTAGAATGGAGAAGAGTGGAGTCAAATGGAGTCGAACAGAGACAAATAGAGTAGAAAAGAGTCGAATCGAGCCAAATAGGGCCGAATAAGGCTGAACCGAGTGGAAACGAGCTGAATTGAAGCGATTCGAGCCAAATCGAGCTGAATCGCGCTGATGTTGCAGAATCGAGCCAACTCAAGAGTGATGGTGTCCGGTCGCATCGAAATGCTTTGAATCGAATCAAATGGAATCAATTAGAATAGGTTAGGGTAGGGTAGTTTATGATAGGAAGACTAGGGTAGATGCAAGTAGACTACATTAGAGTAGACAAGAGAAGGCTAGAGTAGAAGCCTAGACTAGTAAGCTGGACTAGTCAGCTAGACTAGTGGCATAGAGCAGTAGCCAAGACAACTCGTCTTGAATAGTACCCTAAGTCAGTAATCTGAACGAGTACCCTTGCCTGAACACGTAGCCTAATCTAGTACCCTTGCCTTAACTAGTAGTCCTAACAAGTACCCTTGCCTTAACCAGTAGTCTTCACTAGTACCCTTGCCTTCACTAGTAGTATGTCCTTAACAAGTAGCCTGAACTGGTACCCTTGCCTTAACCAGTACCCTCAACAAGTACCCATGCCTTAACTAGTAGCCTGGCCTTAACTAGTGCCCTGCCCATAACTAGTAGCCTGAACTAGTACCCTTGCCTTAAGGAGTACCCTTGCCCAAACTACTCCCCTTAATTAGGACCCTTATTGAGTAACCCTAAGTAGTAGACTATGGTACGGTGGGGTAGCATAGGGTAGGGAAGCATACGGTGGAACAGAGAAAATAGAAGGAAATAGAATAGAACAGCACAGGTCAGGGTAGGTTAGCTTAGTGTAGGATATGGTAGAGTAGCATAGGATGGAATAGAGAAAATAGAAAAGGAGACTAGAAAAGAGCAGACTAGATTAGGATAGGGTAGGGTGGGGCAGGGTTTTGTAGAGTACAGTAGTGTAGAATGGAATAGAATGGTGTGGAATGGAGTCAAATGGATTCGAACACAGATGCAGAGAGTAGAAAAGAGTTGAATAGAGCCGAATAACGCTGAATAGGACCACATATGGCCAAAATGAGCCGAATCGAGTCGAGTCGACCAGATTCGGGATGAATGGAGCCTAGTGGAGCTGAAACGAGCCAAATAGAGACAAACTGAACCCAGCAAAATCGAGCCAAAACACACTTAATTGCATCCTATTGCATCGGATCTCGTCGAATTCCATCAAATCCCACCAAAACGCATCAAATCTCGCGGAATCTCACCGAATCCCGTCGAATTGTCTCAAATCGGGTCGAATGGTGTCAAACTGAATGGAATCGAATTAAATTGAATAGATTAGAGTAGTGTAGGTTAGACTGGGATTCAGTAGGGAAGGGCACAGAAGAATAGAATAGAGTAGAACAGAAGAGAATACCAAGAGTAGAACGGAGTAGAGTTGAGTAGAGTGGAATAGTCAGAGTCGGGTAGTGCAGAATATAGATGAATAGATCCAATTCAAGCCGAATCGATTCGAATGGAGAGGAAAGGAGACAAATCGTGATGAATCGAATCGATTAGAATAGATTAGAGTAGAGTAGGCTAGAACAGAATAGAATAGAGTAGAAAAGAGTAGAATGGTGTGGAAGGGAGTTGAATGGAGCCAAATAGAGACAAATAAAGTAGAAAGGGTTGAGTAGAGCTGAACAGGGCTGAATAAGGTTCACTCGAGCCTAATTATGCTGAATTGAGCAGAATCGAGACGAATTGACCCAATTCAAGCCAAATAGAGCTAAATCGAGCCGATTCAAGCCTAATCACATGGAATCGCGTCGAAATGCGTTGAATCGAATAGATTAGAGTAGAGGAGGGTACGGCAGGAGAGGCTAGACTACAACACAACAGAACACAATAGAAAGAAGAGAATAGAATTAAGTAGAGTCGGGTCCAGTAGAATAGAGTCAAATTGAGCTGAAGAGAGCCGAAAAGAGCCAAACAGAGCTGAATACAGCTGAATTGACCAAATTCAAGGTGAATCGAGATGAATCATGTCGAGTCGTTTGAAATGTGTCGAATCGAATCAAATAGATTAGTGTGGGGAAGGTAAGGTTAGGGTAGGGCAGAGAAAAATAGAATAGAGTAGAATAGAACAGAACAGAAAGAATCGAGTCGACTAGACTCAAATAGAGTCGAATACTGCCAAAAAGAGCCGAATAGAGTGGAAAAGAGCCGAATAGAACCGAATCGAGTTTAATGGAGCAGAAAGGAGATGAATCGAGCCGATATGACCCGAATCAGGTCGAATCCCATTCAAGTGTGTCGAATAGCATAGAACAGATTACAGTAGGCTAAGTTAGGGTAGGGTAGGGTAGAATAGAGTGCAGTAGAACAGAACAGAAGAGAACAGAACTGAAAGAATAGGGTCGAGACGAGCAGAGTATAGAAGAGTAGAGTAGACCAGAGTCGAACATTGCCGAATAGAGCCAAATAGAGCCCAAAAGAGCTAAATGGATAGAAACCAAGACGAATCACACTGAATCCCGTTGGAATCGTGCCGTTTCGCGTCGAATCCCGTCGAATTGCATTGAATCTGATCAATTCCAATCCAATCCAATCCAATCAATTAGAATAGACTACAGTAGGGTAGAGTACAATACAATACAGTAGAGAATAGTTTAGGATGGAGTAGAATGGTGTAGCATGGAGTCGAGTGGAGTCGAAAAGAGATAATAGAGTTGAGTAGAGTCTAATAGAGCCGAATCGAGCTGAATAGAGCCTATTCGAGCTGACTAGAGCCGAATGGAGCCGATTAGAGCTGAACCGAACCGATTTGAGCCGATTGGGGATGAATGGAGTGGAAAGGAGCCGATTTGAGCCGAATCGCATGGAGATGCGTGGAATCGAATCCAGTAGAATAGATTAGATTAGGGTAGGATGGAATAGAGTAGACTAGAACACAGTAGAAGAGAATGGAAAGGATACAATAGAATAGAGTAGAAAAGGGTAGAGCAGAGCAGAATAGTGTAGAGTAGAAGAGAGTAGAACAGAGTCGAATCAAGCTGAATGGAGACGAAACGAGACAAATCGCGTCGAATGGCGTCGAATCCCATCGAATCAATTACAGTAGGGTATAGTAGAATAGCATAGAATGGAGTAGAATGGTGTGCAATGGAATCGAGTAGAGTAGAAAAGAGCTGAAGAGAGCCGAAGAGGGCCAAAGAGGGCCAAATCGAGCTGAATTGAGCGAAATCGAGCCGAATCCAGTGAATCGAGCCTAATGGAGCCAAATCGAGCCTAATCAAGCTGAATCGACACTATTCGAGACAAATGGAGCCGAATGGACATGAATCACACCGATTCGGCCCCTAGTCGCGTCAAAATTTCTCGAATTCAATTGAATAGACTAGAGTAGGGGAGGTTCGGGTAGGCTAGAGTAGGGTAGAATAGAGTAGAATAGAATAAAACAGAACAGAACACAACAAAATAGAACAGAACAACACAGAACGACTACAGAAAAGAGTAAGCTAGAGTGGAGTAGAGGGGAATAGAGTAGAGTAGAATAGATTTGAACAGAGCCAAATTGAGCTGAATCGCGTTGAAATGGGTTGAATCAAATCCAATCAAGTGGATTACAATACCTTAGAGTTGGGTAGCACAGGGTAGGGTAGAATAGAGTAGAATAGTACAGAACAGAGTAGAAACAATACAATAGAGTAGAGAAGAGTAGAATAGAGCTGAATAGAGCCAAATGCAGACAAAATGAGAGGAATCGTGTAGAAGCAAGTAGAGTAAATTAGAGTGGTGTTGGGTAGGGTAGAGCAGAATAAAGTAGAATAGTGTGGAATGAATAGAATGGAGTAGAATGGAGTCAAGTAGAAACGAATAGAGTAGAAAAGAGTCGAATAGAGCAGAATAGGGCCGAAGAAGGCCAAATCGAGCAGATTCGAAGCGATTGAAGCCAAAACAAGCTGAATGGAGCCTAACTGAGCCGAATAGAGCCAAATCGAGCCGAATCGAGCCGATTCAAGCTTCATCGCCTCGAATCGCGTTCAACGCGTCAAATCCAATCCAGACGTATAGATTAGAGAAGGGGAGGGGAGGGGAGGGGAGAATAGAACAGAGTAGAGTGGAATAGAAGAGATTAGAACAGAATAGAAGGAATAGAATCGAGTAGAATCGAGTGGAAAAGAGTAGAGTCGAATACAGTCGAATAGAGCCGAATAAGCTGAATAGAGACGAATGGAGCTGAATACAGCCGAAAAGAGCTGTATACTGCCGAATCACACCTAATCGAGCGGAATCAAGCAGAATCGCACTGACTGTCACCGAACAGCGTCGAATCGAATCAGGTCGAATCGAGTCGAGTCACATCGTTTTGAATCAAACAAGGTCAAATCGCTTCATATCGTGTCGAATCCCATCGAATCACGTCGAATAACTTCGAATTGAGTCAAACCTCAGAGAATCCTACTGAATCACGTCGAGTCGCATGGAATCTCATCAAATCCCTTCAGATCTTGCCGAACCCAGTCAGGTCCTATCAAATCGCTTTGCACGGAATCGAATTGAATCCAACAGATTAAAGTAGGGTAGGTTCGGGTGGGGTGCCGTTGGGTCGGGTAGGGTAGAATAGAATAGAGTACCACAGAACAGGAGAGAATAGAACAGAACAGAAAGAATACAACAGAATAGAATAGAGTCAAAGAGAGAGAACATAGCCGAATTGAGCCGAGTGGAGACAAAACGAGACGAATCACGTCCGGTTGCTTCGAATCGCGTCAAATCAAATCGAATCGATTAGAAGAGATTAGGGTAGGGAAGGGTAGAATAGAAGAGAGGAAAATAGTGAGGAATGGAGTTGAACGGAGTCCAATAGAGACGGATAGATATGAATAGAGTACAAAAGAGTCTAATAGAGCAGAATAGGGCCGAATAGGCCCAACTAAGGCCTAATTGAGCAGAATCCAGCAGAATCGATGGAATTCGAGCCTAATCGAGCCGAATGGAGTGAAATGGAGCCAAGTCGAGCCGAACAGAGCCGATTCGAACTGAATCGAGCTGATTCAAGCCTAATCGCGTCAAATCGCGTGGAAATACGTCACATCGAATCTAATCAAATAGATTAGGGAAGGGGAGGGGAGGGGCGGGTGGGTAGAATAGAACAGAATAGTACAGAATAGAATATAGTACAGTAGGGTAGAGTAGAGAGAGTAAAGCAGACAAAAGTAGAGCAGAGTAGAATTGAGTCAAATAGAGTCAAAGAGTGCAGGATATAGCTGAATAGAGCCAATTCTGGCCGAATCGAGTCAAATGGAAACAAAACGAGATGAATCACACCGAATTGCTTCGAATCCCATGCAATCGAATAGATTAGAGTATCGTAGGGTAGAGTAGAACAGAATAGCGTAGAATGGAGAAGAGTGGAGTCAAATGGAGTCGAACAGAGACAAATAGAGTAGAAAAGAGTCGAATCGAGCCAAATAGGGCCGAATAAGGCTGAACCGAGTGGAAACGAGCTGAATTGAAGCGATTCGAGCCAAATCGAGCTGAATCGCGCTGATGTTGCAGAATCGAGCCAACTCAAGAGTGATGGTGTCCGGTCGCATCGAAATGCTTTGAATCGAATCAAATGGAATCAATTAGAATAGGTTAGGGTAGGGTAGTTTATGATAGGAAGACTAGGGTAGATGCAAGTAGACTACATTAGAGTAGACAAGAGAAGGCTAGAGTAGAAGCCTAGACTAGTAAGCTGGACTAGTCAGCTAGACTAGTGGCATAGAGCAGTAGCCAAGACAACTCGTCTTGAATAGTACCCTAAGTCAGTAATCTGAACGAGTACCCTTGCCTGAACACGTAGCCTAATCTAGTACCCTTGCCTTAACTAGTAGTCCTAACAAGTACCCTTGCCTTAACCAGTAGTCTTCACTAGTACCCTTGCCTTCACTAGTAGTATGTCCTTAACAAGTAGCCTGAACTGGTACCCTTGCCTTAACCAGTACCCTCAACAAGTACCCATGCCTTAACTAGTAGCCTGGCCTTAACTAGTGCCCTGCCCATAACTAGTAGCCTGAACTAGTACCCTTGCCTTAAGGAGTACCCTTGCCCAAACTACTCCCCTTAATTAGGACCCTTATTGAGTAACCCTAAGTAGTAGACTATGGTACGGTGGGGTAGCATAGGGTAGGGAAGCATACGGTGGAACAGAGAAAATAGAAGGAAATAGAATAGAACAGCACAGGTCAGGGTAGGTTAGCTTAGTGTAGGATATGGTAGAGTAGCATAGGATGGAATAGAGAAAATAGAAAAGGAGACTAGAAAAGAGCAGACTAGATTAGGATAGGGTAGGGTGGGGCAGGGTTTTGTAGAGTACAGTAGTGTAGAATGGAATAGAATGGTGTGGAATGGAGTCAAATGGATTCGAACACAGATGCAGAGAGTAGAAAAGAGTTGAATAGAGCCGAATAACGCTGAATAGGACCACATATGGCCAAAATGAGCCGAATCGAGTCGAGTCGACCAGATTCGGGATGAATGGAGCCTAGTGGAGCTGAAACGAGCCAAATAGAGACAAACTGAACCCAGCAAAATCGAGCCAAAACACACTTAATTGCATCCTATTGCATCGGATCTCGTCGAATTCCATCAAATCCCACCAAAACGCATCAAATCTCGCGGAATCTCACCGAATCCCGTCGAATTGTCTCAAATCGGGTCGAATGGTGTCAAACTGAATGGAATCGAATTAAATTGAATAGATTAGAGTAGTGTAGGTTAGACTGGGATTCAGTAGGGAAGGGCACAGAAGAATAGAATAGAGTAGAACAGAAGAGAATACCAAGAGTAGAACGGAGTAGAGTTGAGTAGAGTGGAATAGTCAGAGTCGGGTAGTGCAGAATATAGATGAATAGATCCAATTCAAGCCGAATCGATTCGAATGGAGAGGAAAGGAGACAAATCGTGATGAATCGAATCGATTAGAATAGATTAGAGTAGAGTAGGCTAGAACAGAATAGAATAGAGTAGAAAAGAGTAGAATGGTGTGGAAGGGAGTTGAATGGAGCCAAATAGAGACAAATAAAGTAGAAAGGGTTGAGTAGAGCTGAACAGGGCTGAATAAGGTTCACTCGAGCCTAATTATGCTGAATTGAGCAGAATCGAGACGAATTGACCCAATTCAAGCCAAATAGAGCTAAATCGAGCCGATTCAAGCCTAATCACATGGAATCGCGTCGAAATGCGTTGAATCGAATAGATTAGAGTAGAGGAGGGTACGGCAGGAGAGGCTAGACTACAACACAACAGAACACAATAGAAAGAAGAGAATAGAATTAAGTAGAGTCGGGTCCAGTAGAATAGAGTCAAATTGAGCTGAAGAGAGCCGAAAAGAGCCAAACAGAGCTGAATACAGCTGAATTGACCAAATTGAAGGTGAATCGAGATGAATCATGTCGAGTCGTTTGAAATGTGTCGAATCGAATCAAATAGATTAGTGTGGGGAAGGTAAGGTTAGGGTAGGGCAGAGAAAAATAGAATAGAGTAGAATAGAACAGAACAGAAAGAATCGAGTCGACTAGACTCAAATAGAGTCGAATACTGCCAAAAAGAGCCGAATAGAGTGGAAAAGAGCCGAATAGAACCGAATCGAGTTTAATGGAGCAGAAAGGAGATGAATCGAGCCGATATGACCCGAATCAGGTCGAATCCCATTCAAGTGTGTCGAATAGCATAGAACAGATTACAGTAGGCTAAGTTAGGGTAGGGTAGGGTAGAATAGAGTGCAGTAGAACAGAACAGAAGAGAACAGAACTGAAAGAATAGGGTCGAGACGAGCAGAGTATAGAAGAGTAGAGTAGACCAGAGTCGAACATTGCCGAATAGAGCCAAATAGAGCCCAAAAGAGCTAAATGGATAGAAACCAAGACGAATCACACTGAATCCCGTTGGAATCGTGCCGTTTCGCGTCGAATCCCGTCGAATTGCATTGAATCTGATCAATTCCAATCCAATCCAATCCAATCAATTAGAATAGACTACAGTAAGGTAGAGTACAATACAATACAGTAGAGAATAGTTTAGGATGGAGTAGAATGGTGTAGCATGGAGTCGAGTGGAGTCGAAAAGAGATAATAGAGTTGAGTAGAGTCTAATAGAGCCGAATCGAGCTGAATAGAGCCTATTCGAGCTGACTAGAGCCGAATGGAGCCGATTAGAGCTGAACCGAACCGATTTGAGCCGATTGGGGATGAATGGAGTGGAAAGGAGCCGATTTGAGCCGAATCGCATGGAGATGCGTGGAATCGAATCCAGTAGAATAGATTAGATTAGGGTAGGATGGAATAGAGTAGACTAGAACACAGTAGAAGAGAATGGAAAGGATACAATAGAATAGAGTAGAAAAGGGTAGAGCAGAGCAGAATAGTGTAGAGTAGAAGAGAGTAGAACAGAGTCGAATCAAGCTGAATGGAGACGAAACGAGACAAATCGCGTCGAATGGCGTCGAATCCCATCGAATCAATTACAGTAGGGTATAGTAGAATAGCATAGAATGGAGTAGAATGGTGTGCAATGGAATCGAGTAGAGTAGAAAAGAGCTGAAGAGAGCCGAATAGGGCCAAAGAGGGCCAAATCGAGCTGAATTGAGCGAAATCGAGCCGAATCCAGTGAATCGAGCCTAATGGAGCCAAATCGAGCCTAATCAAGCTGAATCGACACTATTCGAGACAAATGGAGCCGAATGGACATGAATCACACCGATTCGGCCCCTAGTCGCGTCAAAATTTCTCGAATTCAATTGAATAGACTAGAGTAGGGGAGGTTCGGGTAGGCTAGAGTAGGGTAGAATAGAGTAGAATAGAATAAAACAGAACAGAACACAACAAAATAGAACAGAACAACACAGAACGACTACAGAAAAGAGTAAGCTAGAGTGGAGTAGAGGGGAATAGAGTAGAGTAGAATAGATTTGAACAGAGCCAAATTGAGCTGAATCGCGTTGAAATGGGTTGAATCAAATCCAATCAAGTGGATTACAATACCTTAGAGTTGGGTAGCACAGGGTAGGGTAGAATAGAGTAGAATAGTACAGAACAGAGTAGAAACAATACAATAGAGTAGAGAAGAGTAGAATAGAGCTGAATAGAGCCAAATGCAGACAAAATGAGAGGAATCGTGTAGAAGCAAGTAGAGTAAATTAGAGTGGTGTTGGGTAGGGTAGAGCAGAATAAAGTAGAATAGTGTGGAATGAATAGAATGGAGTAGAATGGAGTCAAGTAGAAACGAATAGAGTAGAAAAGAGTCGAATAGAGCAGAATAGGGCCGAAGAAGGCCAAATCGAGCAGATTCGAAGCGATTGAAGCCAAAACAAGCTGAATGGAGCCTAACTGAGCCGAATAGAGCCAAATCGAGCCGAATCGAGCCGATTCAAGCTTCATCGCCTCGAATCGCGTTCAACGCGTCAAATCCAATCCAGACGTATAGATTAGAGAAGGGGAGGGGAGGGGAGGGGAGAATAGAACAGAGTAGAGTGGAATAGAAGAGATTAGAACAGAATAGAAGGAATAGAATCGAGTAGAATCGAGTGGAAAAGAGTAGAGTCGAATACAGTCGAATAGAGCCGAATAAGCTGAATAGAGACGAATGGAGCTGAATACAGCCGAAAAGAGCTGTATACTGCCGAATCACACCTAATCGAGCGGAATCAAGCAGAATCGCACTGACTGTCACCGAACAGCGTCGAATCGAATCAGGTCGAATCGAGTCGAGTCACATCGTTTTGAATCAAACAAGGTCAAATCGCTTCATATCGTGTCGAATCCCATCGAATCACGTCGAATAACTTCGAATTGAGTCAAACCTCAGAGAATCCTACTGAATCACGTCGAGTCGCATGGAATCTCATCAAATCCCTTCAGATCTTGCCGAACCCAGTCAGGTCCTATCAAATCGCTTTGCACGGAATCGAATTGAATCCAACAGATTAAAGTAGGGTAGGTTCGGGTGGGGTGCCGTTGGGTCGGGTAGGGTAGAATAGAATAGAGTACCACAGAACAGGAGAGAATAGAACAGAACAGAAAGAATACAACAGAATAGAATAGAGTCAAAGAGAGAGAACATAGCCGAATTGAGCCGAGTGGAGACAAAACGAGACGAATCACGTCCGGTTGCTTCGAATCGCGTCAAATCAAATCGAATCGATTAGAAGAGATTAGGGTAGGGAAGGGTAGAATAGAAGAGAGGAAAATAGTGAGGAATGGAGTTGAACGGAGTCCAATAGAGACGGATAGATATGAATAGAGTACAAAAGAGTCTAATAGAGCAGAATAGGGCCGAATAGGCCCAACTAAGGCCTAATTGAGCAGAATCCAGCAGAATCGATGGAATTCGAGCCTAATCGAGCCGAATGGAGTGAAATGGAGCCAAGTCGAGCCGAACAGAGCCGATTCGAACTGAATCGAGCTGATTCAAGCCTAATCGCGTCAAATCGCGTGGAAATACGTCACATCGAATCTAATCAAATAGATTAGGGAAGGGGAGGGGAGGGGCGGGTGGGTAGAATAGAACAGAATAGTACAGAATAGAATATAGTACAGTAGGGTAGAGTAGAGAGAGTAAAGCAGACAAAAGTAGAGCAGAGTAGAATTGAGTCAAATAGAGTCAAAGAGTGCAGGATATAGCTGAATAGAGCCAATTCTGGCCGAATCGAGTCAAATGGAAACAAAACGAGATGAATCACACCGAATTGCTTCGAATCACATGCAATCGAATAGATTAGAGTATCGTAGGGTAGAGTAGAACAGAATAGCGTAGAATGGAGAAGAGTGGAGTCAAATGGAGTCGAACAGAGACAAATAGAGTAGAAAAGAGTCGAATCGAGCCAAATAGGGCCGAATAAGGCTGAACCGAGTGGAAACGAGCTGAATTGAAGCGATTGGAGCCAAATCGAGCTGAATCGCGCTGATGTTGCAGAATCGAGCCAACTCAAGAGTGATGGTGTCCGGTCGCATCGAAATGCTTTGAATCGAATCAAATGGAATCAATTAGAATAGGTTAGGGTAGGGTAGTTTATGATAGGAAGACTAGGGTAGATGCAAGTAGACTACATTAGAGTAGACAAGAGAAGGCTAGAGTAGAAGCCTAGACTAGTAAGCTGGACTAGTCAGCTAGACTAGTGGCATAGAGCAGTAGCCAAGACAACTCGTCTTGAATAGTACCCTAAGTCAGTAATCTGAACGAGTACCCTTGCCTGAACACGTAGCCTAATCTAGTACCCTTGCCTTAACTAGTAGTCCTAACAAGTACCCTTGCCTTAACCAGTAGTCTTCACTAGTACCCTTGCCTTCACTAGTAGTATGTCCTTAACAAGTAGCCTGAACTGGTACCCTTGCCTTAACCAGTACCCTCAACAAGTACCCATGCCTTAACTAGTAGCCTGGCCTTAACTAGTGCCCTGCCCATAACTAGTAGCCTGAACTAGTACCCTTGCCTTAAGGAGTACCCTTGCCCAAACTACTCCCCTTAATTAGGACCCTTATTGAGTAACCCTAAGTAGTAGACTATGGTACGGTGGGGTAGCATAGGGTAGGGAAGCATACGGTGGAACAGAGAAAATAGAAGGAAATAGAATAGAACAGCACAGGTCAGGGTAGGTTAGCTTAGTGTAGGATATGGTAGAGTAGCATAGGATGGAATAGAGAAAATAGGAAAGGAGACTAGAAAAGAGCAGACTAGATTAGGATAGGGTAGGGTGGGGCAGGGTTTTGTAGAGTACAGTAGTGTAGAATGGAATAGAATGGTGTGGAATGGAGTCAAATGGATTCGAACACAGATGCAGAGAGTAGAAAAGAGTTGAATAGAGCCGAATAACGCTGAATAGGACCAAATATGGCCAAAATGAGCCGAATCGAGTCGAGTCGACCAGATTCGGGATGAATGGAGCCTAGTGGAGCTGAAACGAGCCAAATAGAGACAAACTGAACCCAGCAAAATCGAGCCAAAACACACTTAATTGCATCCTATTGCATCGGATCTCGTCGAATTCCATCAAATCCCACCAAAACGCATCAAATCTCGCGGAATCTCACCGAATCCCGTCGAATTGTCTCAAATCGGGTCGAATGGTGTCAAACTGAATGGAATCGAATTAAATTGAATAGATTAGAGTAGTGTAGGTTAGACTGGGATTCAGTAGGGAAGGGCACAGAAGAATAGAATAGAGTAGAACAGAAGAGAATACCAAGAGTAGAACGGAGTAGAGTTGAGTAGAGTGGAATAGTCAGAGTCGGGTAGTGCAGAATATAGATGAATAGATCCAATTCAAGCCGAATCGATTCGAATGGAGAGGAAAGGAGACAAATCGTGATGAATCGAATCGATTAGAATAGATTAGAGTAGAGTAGGCTAGAACAGAATAGAATAGAGTAGAAAAGAGTAGAATGGTGTGGAAGGGAGTTGAATGGAGCCAAATAGAGACAAATAAAGTAGAAAGGGTTGAGTAGAGCTGAACAGGGCTGAATAAGGTTCACTCGAGCCTAATTATGCTGAATTGAGCAGAATCGAGACGAATTGACCCAATTCAAGCCAAATAGAGCTAAATCGAGCCGATTCAAGCCTAATCACATGGAATCGCGTCGAAATGCGTTGAATCGAATAGATTAGAGTAGAGGAGGGTACGGCAGGAGAGGCTAGACTACAACACAACAGAACACAATAGAAAGAAGAGAATAGAATTAAGTAGAGTCGGGTCCAGTAGAATAGAGTCAAATTGAGCTGAAGAGAGCCGAAAAGAGCCAAACAGAGCTGAATACAGCTGAATTGACCAAATTCAAGGTGAATCGAGATGAATCATGTCGAGTCGTTTGAAATGTGTCGAATCGAATCAAATAGATTAGTGTGGGGAAGGTAAGGTTAGGGTAGGGCAGAGAAAAATAGAATAGAGTAGAATAGAACAGAACAGAAAGAATCGAGTCGACTAGACTCAAATAGAGTCGAATACTGCCAAAAAGAGCCGAATAGAGTGGAAAAGAGCCGAATAGAACCGAATCGAGTTTAATGGAGCAGAAAGGAGATGAATCGAGCCGATATGACCCGAATCAGGTCGAATCCCATTCAAGTGTGTCGAATAGCATAGAACAGATTACAGTAGGCTAAGTTAGGGTAGGGTAGGGTAGAATAGAGTGCAGTAGAACAGAACAGAAGAGAACAGAACTGAAAGAATAGGGTCGAGACGAGCAGAGTATAGAAGAGTAGAGTAGACCAGAGTCGAACATTGCCGAATAGAGCCAAATAGAGCCCAAAAGAGCTAAATGGATAGAAACCAAGACGAATCACACTGAATCCCGTTGGAATCGTGCCGTTTCGCGTCGAATCCCGTCGAATTGCATTGAATCTGATCAATTCCAATCCAATCCAATCCAATCAATTAGAATAGACTACAGTAAGGTAGAGTACAATACAATACAGTAGAGAATAGTTTAGGATGGAGTAGAATGGTGTAGCATGGAGTCGAGTGGAGTCGAAAAGAGATAATAGAGTTGAGTAGAGTCTAATAGAGCCGAATCGAGCTGAATAGAGCCTATTCGAGCTGACTAGAGCCGAATGGAGCCGATTAGAGCTGAATCGAACCGATTTGAGCCGATTGGGGATGAATGGAGTGGAAAGGAGCCGATTTGAGCTGAATCGCATGGAGATGCGTGGAATCGAATCCAGTAGAATAGATTAGATTAGGGTAGGATGGAATAGAGTAGACTAGAACACAGTAGAAGAGAATGGAAAGGATACAATAGAATAGAGTAGAAAAGGGTAGAGCAGAGCAGAATAGTGTAGAGTAGAAGAGAGTAGAACAGAGTCGAATCAAGCTGAATGGAGACGAAAGGAGACAAATCGCGTCGAATGGCGTCGAATCCCATCGAATCAATTACAGTAGGGTATAGTAGAATAGCATAGAATGGAGTAGAATGGTGTGCAATGGAATCGAGTAGAGTAGAAAAGAGCTGAATAGAGCCGAATAGGGCCAAAGAGGGCCAAATCGAGCTGAATTGAGCGAAATCGAGCCGAATCCAGTGAATCGAGCCTAATGGAGCCAAATCGAGCCTAATCAAGCTGAATCGACACTATTCGAGACAAATGGAGCCGAATGGACATGAATCACACCGATTCGGCCCCTAGTCGCGTCAAAATTTCTCGAATTCAATTGAATAGACTAGAGTAGGGGAGGTTCGGGTAGGCTAGAGTAGGGTAGAATAGAGTAGAATAGAATAAAACAGAACAGAACACAACAAAATAGAACAGAACAACACAGAACGACTACAGAAAAGAGTAAGCTAGAGTGGAGTAGAGGGGAATAGAGTAGAGTAGAATAGATTTGAACAGAGCCAAATTGAGCTGAATCGCGTTGAAATGGGTTGAATCAAATCCAATCAAGTGGATTACAGTACCTTAGAGTTGGGTAGCACAGGGTAGGGTAGAATAGAGTAGAATAGTACAGAACAGAGTAGAAACAATACAATAGAGTAGAGAAGAGTAGAATAGAGCTGAATAGAGCCAAATGCAGACAAAATGAGAGGAATCGTGTAGAAGCAAGTAGAGTAAATTAGAGTGGTGTTGGGTAGGGTAAAGCAGAATAAAGTAGAATAGTGTGGAATGAATAGAATGGAGTAGAATGGAGTCAAGTAGAAACGAATAGAGTAGAAAAGAGTCGAATAGAGCAGAATAGGGCCGAAGAAGGCCAAATCGAGCAGATTCGAAGCGATTGAAGCCAAAACAAGCTGAATGGAGCCTAACTGAGCCGAATAGAGCCAAATCGAGCCGAATCGAGCCGATTCAAGCTTCATCGCCTCGAATCGCGTTCAACGCGTCAAATCCAATCCAGACGTATAGATTAGAGAAGGGGAGGGGAGGGGAGGGGAGAATAGAACAGAGTAGAGTGGAATAGAAGAGATTAGAACAGAATAGAAGGAATAGAATCGAGTAGAATCGAGTGGAAAAGAGTAGAGTCGAATACAGTCGAATAGAGCCGAATAAGCTGAATAGAGACGAATGGAGCTGAATACAGCCGAAAAGAGCTGTATACTGCCGAATCACACCTAATCGAGCGGAATCAAGCAGAATCGCACTGACTGTCACCGAACAGCGTCGAATCGAATCAGGTCGAATCGAGTCGAGTCACATCGTTTTGAATCAAACAAGGTCAAATCGCTTCATATCGTGTCGAATCACGTCGAATAACTTCGAATTGAGTCAAACCTCAGAGAATCCTACTGAATCACGTCGAGTCGCATGGAATCTCATCAAATCCCTTCAGATCTTGCCGAACCCAGTCAGGTCCTATCAAATCGCTTTGCACGGAATCGAATTGAATCCAACAGATTAAAGTAGGGTAGGTTCGGGTGGGGTGCCGTTGGGTCGGGTAGGGTAGAATAGAATAGAGTACCACAGAACAGGAGAGAATAGAACAGAACAGAAAGAATACAACAGAATAGAATAGAGTCAAAGAGAGAGAACATAGCCGAATTGAGCCGAGTGGAGACAAAACGAGACGAATCACGTCCGGTTGCTTCGAATCGCGTCAAATCAAATCGAATCGATTAGAAGAGATTAGGGTAGGGAAGGGTAGAATAGAAGAGAGGAAAATAGTGAGGAATGGAGTTGAACGGAGTCCAATAGAGACGGATAGATATGAATAGAGTACAAAAGAGTCTAATAGAGCAGAATAGGGCCGAATAGGCCCAACTAAGGCCTAATTGAGCAGAATCCAGCAGAATCGATGGAATTCGAGCCTAATCGAGCCGAATGGAGTGAAATGGAGCCAAGTCGAGCCGAACAGAGCCGATTCGAACTGAATCGAGCTGATTCAAGCCTAATCGCGTCAAATCGCGTGGAAATACGTCACATCGAATCTAATCAAATAGATTAGGGAAGGGGAGGGGAGGGGCGGGTGGGTAGAATAGAACAGAATAGTACAGAATAGAATATAGTACAGTAGGGTAGAGTAGAGAGAGTAAAGCAGACAAAGGTAGAGCAGAGTAGAATTGAGTCAAATAGAGTCAAAGAGTGCAGGATATAGCTGAATAGAGCCAATTCTGGCCGAATCGAGTCAAATGGAAACAAAACGAGATGAATCACACCGAATTGCTTCGAATCACATGCAATCGAATAGATTAGAGTATCGTAGGGTAGAGTAGAACAGAATAGCGTAGAATGGAGAAGAGTGGAGTCAAATGGAGTCGAACAGAGACAAATAGAGTAGAAAAGAGTCGAATCGAGCCAAATAGGGCCGAATAAGGCTGAACCGAGTGGAAACGAGCTGAATTGAAGCGATTCGAGCCAAATCGAGCTGTATCGCGCTGATGTTGCAGAATCGAGCCAACTCAAGAGTGATGGTGTCCGGTCGCATCGAAATGCTTTGAATCGAATCAAATGGAATCAATTAGAATAGGTTAGGGTAGGGTAGTTTATGATAGGAAGACTAGGGTAGATGCAAGTAGACTACATTAGAGTAGACAAGAGAAGGCTAGAGTAGAAGCCTAGACTAGTAAGCTGGACTAGTCAGCTAGACTAGTGGCATAGAGCAGTAGCCAAGACAACTCGTCTTGAATAGTACCCTAAGTCAGTAATCTGAACGAGTACCCTTGCCTGAACACGTAGCCTAATCTAGTACCCTTGCCTTAACTAGTAGTCCTAACAAGTACCCTTGCCTTAACCAGTAGTCTTCACTAGTACCCTTGCCTTCACTAGTAGTATGTCCTTAACAAGTAGCCTGAACTGGTACCCTTGCCTTAACCAGTACCCTCAACAAGTACCCATGCCTTAACTAGTAGCCTGGCCTTAACTAGTGCCCTGCCCATAACTAGTAGCCTGAACTAGTACCCTTGCCTTAAGGAGTACCCTTGCCCAAACTACTCCCCTTAATTAGGACCCTTATTGAGTAACCCTAAGTAGTAGACTATGGTACGGTGGGGTAGCATAGGGTAGGGAAGCATACGGTGGAACAGAGAAAATAGAAGGAAATAGAATAGAACAGCACAGGTCAGGGTAGGTTAGCTTAGTGTAGGATATGGTAGAGTAGCATAGGATGGAATAGAGAAAATAGAAAAGGAGACTAGAAAAGAGCAGACTAGATTAGGATAGGGTAGGGTGGGGCAGGGTTTTGTAGAGTACAGTAGTGTAGAATGGAATAGAATGGTGTGGAATGGAGTCAAATGGATTCGAACACAGATGCAGAGAGTAGAAAAGAGTTGAATAGAGCCGAATAACGCTGAATAGGACCAAATATGGCCAAAATGAGCCGAATCGAGTCGAGTCGACCAGATTCGGGATGAATGGAGCCTAGTGGAGCTGAAACGAGCCAAATAGAGACAAACTGAACCCAGCAAAATCGAGCCAAAACACACTTAATTGCATCCTATTGCATCGGATCTCGTCGAATTCCATCAAATCCCACCAAAACGCATCAAATCTCGCGGAATCTCACCGAATCCCGTCGAATTGTCTCAAATCGGGTCGAATGGTGTCAAACTGAATGGAATCGAATTAAATTGAATAGATTAGAGTAGTGTAGGTTAGACTGGGATTCAGTAGGGAAGGGCACAGAAGAATAGAATAGAGTAGAACAGAAGAGAATACCAAGAGTAGAACGGAGTAGAGTAGAGTGGAATAGTCAGAGTCGGGTAGTGCAGAATATAGATGAATAGATCCAATTCAAGCCGAATCGATTCGAATGGAGAGGAAAGGAGACAAATCGTGATGAATCGAATCGATTAGAATAGATTAGAGTAGAGTAGGCTAGAACAGAATAGAATAGAGTAGAAAAGAGTAGAATGGTGTGGAAGGGAGTTGAATGGAGCCAAATAGAGACAAATAAAGTAGAAAGGGTTGAGTAGAGCTGAACAGGGCTGAATAAGGTTCACTCGAGCCTAATTATGCTGAATTGAGCAGAATCGAGACGAATTGACCCAATTCAAGCCAAATAGAGCTAAATCGAGCCGATTCAAGCCTAATCACATGGAATCGCGTCGAAATGCGTTGAATCGAATAGATTAGAGTAGAGGAGGGTACGGCAGGAGAGGCTAGACTACAACACAACAGAACACAATAGAAAGAAGAGAATAGAATTAAGTAGAGTCGGGTCCAGTAGAATAGAGTCAAATTGAGCTGAAGAGAGCCGAAAAGAGCCAAACAGAGCTGAATACAGCTGAATTGACCAAATTCAAGGTGAATCGAGATGAATCATGTCGAGTCGTTTGAAATGTGTCGAATCGAATCAAATAGATTAGTGTGGGGAAGGTAAGGTTAGGGTAGGGCAGAGAAAAATAGAATAGAGTAGAATAGAACAGAACAGAAAGAATCGAGTCGACTAGACTCAAATAGAGTCGAATACTGCCAAAAAGAGCCGAATAGAGTGGAAAAGAGCCGAATAGAACCGAATCGAGTTTAATGGAGCAGAAAGGAGATGAATCGAGCCGATATGACCCGAATCAGGTCGAATCCCATTCAAGTGTGTCGAATAGCATAGAACAGATTACAGTAGGCTAAGTTAGGGTAGGGTAGGGTAGAATAGAGTGCAGTAGAACAGAACAGAAGAGAACAGAACTGAAAGAATAGGGTCGAGACGAGCAGAGTATAGAAGAGTAGAGTAGACCAGAGTCGAACATTGCCGAATAGAGCCAAATAGAGCCCAAAAGAGCTAAATGGATAGAAACCAAGACGAATCACACTGAATCCCGTTGGAATCGTGCCGTTTCGCGTCGAATCCCGTCGAATTGCATTGAATCTGATCAATTCCAATCCAATCCAATCCAATCAATTAGAATAGACTACAGTAAGGTAGAGTACAATACAATACAGTAGAGAATAGTTTAGGATGGAGTAGAATGGTGTAGCATGGAGTCGAGTGGAGTCGAAAAGAGATAATAGAGTTGAGTAGAGTCTAATAGAGCCGAATCGAGCTGAATAGAGCCTATTCGAGCTGACTAGAGCCGAATGGAGCCGATTAGAGCTGAACCGAACCGATTTGAGCCGATTGGGGATGAATGGAGTGGAAAGGAGCCGATTTGAGCCGAATCGCATGGAGATGCGTGGAATCGAATCCAGTAGAATAGATTAGATTAGGGTAGGATGGAATAGAGTAGACTAGAACACAGTAGAAGAGAATGGAAAGGATACAATAGAATAGAGTAGAAAAGGGTAGAGCAGAGCAGAATAGTGTAGAGTAGAAGAGAGTAGAACAGAGTCGAATCAAGCTGAATGGAGACGAAACGAGACAAATCGCGTCGAATGGCGTCGAATCCCATCGAATCAATTACAGTAGGGTATAGTAGAATAGCATAGAATGGAGTAGAATGGTGTGCAATGGAATCGAGTAGAGTAGAAAAGAGCTGAAGAGAGCCGAAGAGGGCCAAAGAGGGCCAAATCGAGCTGAATTGAGCGAAATCGAGCCGAATCCAGTGAATCGAGCCTAATGGAGCCAAATCGAGCCTAATCAAGCTGAATCGACACTATTCGAGACAAATGGAGCCGAATGGACATGAATCACACCGATTCGGCCCCTAGTCGCGTCAAAATTTCTCGAATTCAATTGAATAGACTAGAGTAGGGGAGGTTCGGGTAGGCTAGAGTAGGGTAGAATAGAGTAGAATAGAATAAAACAGAACAGAACACAACAAAATAGAACAGAACAACACAGAACGACTACAGAAAAGAGTAAGCTAGAGTGGAGTAGAGGGGAATAGAGTAGAGTAGAATAGATTTGAACAGAGCCAAATTGAGCTGAATCGCGTTGAAATGGGTTGAATCAAATCCAATCAAGTGGATTACAATACCTTAGAGTTGGGTAGCACAGGGTAGGGTAGAATAGAGTAGAATAGTACAGAACAGAGTAGAAACAATACAATAGAGTAGAGAAGAGTAGAATAGAGCTGAATAGAGCCAAATGCAGACAAAATGAGAGGAATCGTGTAGAAGCAAGTAGAGTAAATTAGAGTGGTGTTGGGTAGGGTAGAGCAGAATAAAGTAGAATAGTGTGGAATGAATAGAATGGAGTAGAATGGAGTCAAGTAGAAACGAATAGAGTAGAAAAGAGTCGAATAGAGCAGAATAGGGCCGAAGAAGGCCAAATCGAGCAGATTCGAAGCGATTGAAGCCAAAACAAGCTGAATGGAGCCTAACTGAGCCGAATAGAGCCAAATCGAGCCGAATCGAGCCGATTCAAGCTTCATCGCCTCGAATCGCGTTCAACGCGTCAAATCCAATCCAGACGTATAGATTAGAGAAGGGGAGGGGAGGGGAGGGGAGAATAGAACAGAGTAGAGTGGAATAGAAGAGATTAGAACAGAATAGAAGGAATAGAATCGAGTAGAATCGAGTGGAAAAGAGTAGAGTCGAATACAGTCGAATAGAGCCGAATAAGCTGAATAGAGACGAATGGAGCTGAATACAGC
The DNA here is from genome assembly GCF_030014295.1 of Loxodonta africana. Lineage (NCBI taxonomy): Eukaryota > Metazoa > Chordata > Mammalia > Proboscidea > Elephantidae > Loxodonta > Loxodonta africana. The sequence goes on from NW_026975017.1 coordinate 111,032, forward strand.
CGAAAAGAGCTGTATACTGCCGAATCACACCTAATCGAGCGGAATCAAGCAGAATCGCACTGACTGTCACCGAACAGCGTCGAATCGAATCAGGTCGAATCGAGTCGAGTCACATCGTTTTGAATCAAACAAGGTCAAATCGCTTCATATCGTGTCGAATCCCATCGAATCACGTCGAATAACTTCGAATTGAGTCAAACCTCAGAGAATCCTACTGAATCACGTCGAGTCGCATGGAATCTCATCAAATCCCTTCAGATCTTGCCGAATCCAGTCAGGTCCTATCAAATCGCTTTGCACGGAATCGAATTGAATCCAACAGATTAAAGTAGGGTAGGTTCGGGTGGGGTGCCGTTGGGTCGGGTAGGGTAGAATAGAATAGAGTACCACAGAACAGGAGAGAATAGAACAGAACAGAAAGAATACAACAGAATAGAATAGAGTCAAAGAGAGAGAACATAGCCGAATTGAGCCGAGTGGAGACAAAACGAGACGAATCACGTCCGGTTGCTTCGAATCGCGTCAAATCAAATCGAATCGATTAGAAGAGATTAGGGTAGGGAAGGGTAGAATAGAAGAGAGGAAAATAGTGAGGAATGGAGTTGAACGGAGTCCAATAGAGACGGATAGATATGAATAGAGTACAAAAGAGTCTAATAGAGCAGAATAGGGCCGAATAGGCCCAACTAAGGCCTAATTGAGCAGAATCCAGCAGAATCGATGGAATTCGAGCCTAATCGAGCCGAATGGAGTGAAATGGAGCCAAGTCGAGCCGAACAGAGCCGATTCGAACTGAATCGAGCTGATTCAAGCCTAATCGCGTCAAATCGCGTGGAAATACGTCACATCGAATCTAATCAAATAGATTAGGGAAGGGGAGGGGAGGGGCGGGTGGGTAGAATAGAACAGAATAGTACAGAATAGAATATAGTACAGTAGGGTAGAGTAGAGAGAGTAAAGCAGACAAAAGTAGAGCAGAGTAGAATTGAGTCAAATAGAGTCAAAGAGTGCAGGATATAGCTGAATAGAGCCAATTCTGGCCGAATCGAGTCAAATGGAAACAAAACGAGATGAATCACACCGAATTGCTTCGAATCCCATGCAATCGAATAGATTAGAGTATCGTAGGGTAGAGTAGAACAGAATAGCGTAGAATGGAGAAGAGTGGAGTCAAATGGAGTCGAACAGAGACAAATAGAGTAGAAAAGAGTCGAATCGAGCCAAATAGGGCCGAATAAGGCTGAACCGAGTGGAAACGAGCTGAATTGAAGCGATTCGAGCCAAATCGAGCTGAATCGCGCTGATGTTGCAGAATCGAGCCAACTCAAGAGTGATGGTGTCCGGTCGCATCGAAATGCTTTGAATCGAATCAAATGGAATCAATTAGAATAGGTTAGGGTAGGGTAGTTTATGATAGGAAGACTAGGGTAGATGCAAGTAGACTACATTAGAGTAGACAAGAGAAGGCTAGAGTAGAAGCCTAGACTAGTAAGCTGGACTAGTCAGCTAGACTAGTGGCATAGAGCAGTAGCCAAGACAACTCGTCTTGAATAGTACCCTAAGTCAGTAATCTGAACGAGTACCCTTGCCTGAACACGTAGCCTAATCTAGTACCCTTGCCTTAACTAGTAGTCCTAACAAGTACCCTTGCCTTAACCAGTAGTCTTCACTAGTACCCTTGCCTTCACTAGTAGTATGTCCTTAACAAGTAGCCTGAACTGGTACCCTTGCCTTAACCAGTACCCTCAACAAGTACCCATGCCTTAACTAGTAGCCTGGCCTTAACTAGTGCCCTGCCCATAACTAGTAGCCTGAACTAGTACCCTTGCCTTAAGGAGTACCCTTGCCCAAACTACTCCCCTTAATTAGGACCCTTATTGAGTAACCCTAAGTAGTAGACTATGGTACGGTGGGGTAGCATAGGGTAGGGAAGCATACGGTGGAACAGAGAAAATAGAAGGAAATAGAATAGAACAGCACAGGTCAGGGTAGGTTAGCTTAGTGTAGGATATGGTAGAGTAGCATAGGATGGAATAGAGAAAATAGAAAAGGAGACTAGAAAAGAGCAGACTAGATTAGGATAGGGTAGGGTGGGGCAGGGTTTTGTAGAGTACAGTAGTGTAGAATGGAATAGAATGGTGTGGAATGGAGTCAAATGGATTCGAACACAGATGCAGAGAGTAGAAAAGAGTTGAATAGAGCCGAATAACGCTGAATAGGACCACATATGGCCAAAATGAGCCGAATCGAGTCGAGTCGACCAGATTCGGGATGAATGGAGCCTAGTGGAGCTGAAACGAGCCAAATAGAGACAAACTGAACCCAGCAAAATCGAGCCAAAACACACTTAATTGCATCCTATTGCATCGGATCTCGTCGAATTCCATCAAATCCCACCAAAACGCATCAAATCTCGCGGAATCTCACCGAATCCCGTCGAATTGTCTCAAATCGGGTCGAATGGTGTCAAACTGAATGGAATCGAATTAAATTGAATAGATTAGAGTAGTGTAGGTTAGACTGGGATTCAGTAGGGAAGGGCACAGAAGAATAGAATAGAGTAGAACAGAAGAGAATACCAAGAGTAGAACGGAGTAGAGTTGAGTAGAGTGGAATAGTCAGAGTCGGGTAGTGCAGAATATAGATGAATAGATCCAATTCAAGCCGAATCGATTCGAATGGAGAGGAAAGGAGACAAATCGTGATGAATCGAATCGATTAGAATAGATTAGAGTAGAGTAGGCTAGAACAGAATAGAATAGAGTAGAAAAGAGTAGAATGGTGTGGAAGGGAGTTGAATGGAGCCAAATAGAGACAAATAAAGTAGAAAGGGTTGAGTAGAGCTGAACAGGGCTGAATAAGGTTCACTCGAGCCTAATTATGCTGAATTGAGCAGAATCGAGACGAATTGACCCAATTCAAGCCAAATAGAGCTAAATCGAGCCGATTCAAGCCTAATCACATGGAATCGCGTCGAAATGCGTTGAATCGAATAGATTAGAGTAGAGGAGGGTACGGCAGGAGAGGCTAGACTACAACACAACAGAACACAATAGAAAGAAGAGAATAGAATTAAGTAGAGTCGGGTCCAGTAGAATAGAGTCAAATTGAGCTGAAGAGAGCCGAAAAGAGCCAAACAGAGCTGAATACAGCTGAATTGACCAAATTCAAGGTGAATCGAGATGAATCATGTCGAGTCGTTTGAAATGTGTCGAATCGAATCAAATAGATTAGTGTGGGGAAGGTAAGGTTAGGGTAGGGCAGAGAAAAATAGAATAGAGTAGAATAGAACAGAACAGAAAGAATCGAGTCGACTAGACTCAAATAGAGTCGAATACTGCCAAAAAGAGCCGAATAGAGTGGAAAAGAGCCGAATAGAACCGAATCGAGTTTAATGGAGCAGAAAGGAGATGAATCGAGCCGATATGACCCGAATCAGGTCGAATCCCATTCAAGTGTGTCGAATAGCATAGAACAGATTACAGTAGGCTAAGTTAGGGTAGGGTAGGGTAGAATAGAGTGCAGTAGAACAGAACAGAAGAGAACAGAACTGAAAGAATAGGGTCGAGACGAGCAGAGTATAGAAGAGTAGAGTAGACCAGAGTCGAACATTGCCGAATAGAGCCAAATAGAGCCCAAAAGAGCTAAATGGATAGAAACCAAGACGAATCACACTGAATCCCGTTGGAATCGTGCCGTTTCGCGTCGAATCCCGTCGAATTGCATTGAATCTGATCAATTCCAATCCAATCCAATCCAATCAATTAGAATAGACTACAGTAGGGTAGAGTACAATACAATACAGTAGAGAATAGTTTAGGATGGAGTAGAATGGTGTAGCATGGAGTCGAGTGGAGTCGAAAAGAGATAATAGAGTTGAGTAGAGTCTAATAGAGCCGAATCGAGCTGAATAGAGCCTATTCGAGCTGACTAGAGCCGAATGGAGCCGATTAGAGCTGAACCGAACCGATTTGAGCCGATTGGGGATGAATGGAGTGGAAAGGAGCCGATTTGAGCCGAATCGCATGGAGATGCGTGGAATCGAATCCAGTAGAATAGATTAGATTAGGGTAGGATGGAATAGAGTAGACTAGAACACAGTAGAAGAGAATGGAAAGGATACAATAGAATAGAGTAGAAAAGGGTAGAGCAGAGCAGAATAGTGTAGAGTAGAAGAGAGTAGAACAGAGTCGAATCAAGCTGAATGGAGACGAAACGAGACAAATCGCGTCGAATGGCGTCGAATCCCATCGAATCAATTACAGTAGGGTATAGTAGAATAGCATAGAATGGAGTAGAATGGTGTGCAATGGAATCGAGTAGAGTAGAAAAGAGCTGAAGAGAGCCGAAGAGGGCCAAAGAGGGCCAAATCGAGCTGAATTGAGCGAAATCGAGCCGAATCCAGTGAATCGAGCCTAATGGAGCCAAATCGAGCCTAATCAAGCTGAATCGACACTATTCGAGACAAATGGAGCCGAATGGACATGAATCACACCGATTCGGCCCCTAGTCACGTCAAAATTTCTCGAATTCAATTGAATAGACTAGAGTAGGGGAGGTTCGGGTAGGCTAGAGTAGGGTAGAATAGAGTAGAATAGAATAAAACAGAACAGAACACAACAAAATAGAACAGAACAACACAGAACGACTACAGAAAAGAGTAAGCTAGAGTGGAGTAGAGGGGAATAGAGTAGAGTAGAATAGATTTGAACAGAGCCAAATTGAGCTGAATCGCGTTGAAATGGGTTGAATCAAATCCAATCAAGTGGATTACAATACCTTAGAGTTGGGTAGCACAGGGTAGGGTAGAATAGAGTAGAATAGTACAGAACAGAGTAGAAACAATACAATAGAGTAGAGAAGAGTAGAATAGAGCTGAATAGAGCCAAATGCAGACAAAATGAGAGGAATCGTGTAGAAGCAAGTAGAGTAAATTAGAGTGGTGTTGGGTAGGGTAGAGCAGAATAAAGTAGAATAGTGTGGAATGAATAGAATGGAGTAGAATGGAGTCAAGTAGAAACGAATAGAGTAGAAAAGAGTCGAATAGAGCAGAATAGGGCCGAAGAAGGCCAAATCGAGCAGATTCGAAGCGATTGAAGCCAAAACAAGCTGAATGGAGCCTAACTGAGCCGAATAGAGCCAAATCGAGCCGAATCGAGCCGATTCAAGCTTCATCGCCTCGAATCGCGTTCAACGCGTCAAATCCAATCCAGACGTATAGATTAGAGAAGGGGAGGGGAGGGGAGGGGAGAATAGAACAGAGTAGAGTGGAATAGAAGAGATTAGAACAGAATAGAAGGAATAGAATCGAGTAGAATCGAGTGGAAAAGAGTAGAGTCGAATACAGTCGAATAGAGCCGAATAAGCTGAATAGAGACGAATGGAGCTGAATACAGCCGAAAAGAGCTGTATACTGCCGAATCACACCTAATCGAGCGGAATCAAGCAGAATCGCACTGACTGTCACCGAACAGCGTCGAATCGAATCAGGTCGAATCGAGTCGAGTCACATCGTTTTGAATCAAACAAGGTCAAATCGCTTCATATCGTGTCGAATCCCATCGAATCACGTCGAATAACTTCGAATTGAGTCAAACCTCAGAGAATCCTACTGAATCACGTCGAGTCGCATGGAATCTCATCAAATCCCTTCAGATCTTGCCGAACCCAGTCAGGTCCTATCAAATCGCTTTGCACGGAATCGAATTGAATCCAACAGATTAAAGTAGGGTAGGTTCGGGTGGGGTGCCGTTGGGTCGGGTAGGGTAGAATAGAATAGAGTACCACAGAACAGGAGAGAATAGAACAGAACAGAAAGAATACAACAGAATAGAATAGAGTCAAAGAGAGAGAACATAGCCGAATTGAGCCGAGTGGAGACAAAACGAGACGAATCACGTCCGGTTGCTTCGAATCGCGTCAAATCAAATCGAATCGATTAGAAGAGATTAGGGTAGGGAAGGGTAGAATAGAAGAGAGGAAAATAGTGAGGAATGGAGTTGAACGGAGTCCAATAGAGACGGATAGATATGAATAGAGTACAAAAGAGTCTAATAGAGCAGAATAGGGCCGAATAGGCCCAACTAAGGCCTAATTGAGCAGAATCCAGCAGAATCGATGGAATTCGAGCCTAATCGAGCCGAATGGAGTGAAATGGAGCCAAGTCGAGCCGAACAGAGCCGATTCGAACTGAATCGAGCTGATTCAAGCCTAATCGCGTCAAATCGCGTGGAAATACGTCACATCGAATCTAATCAAATAGATTAGGGAAGGGGAGGGGAGGGGCGGGTGGGTAGAATAGAACAGAATAGTACAGAATAGAATATAGTACAGTAGGGTAGAGTAGAGAGAGTAAAGCAGACAAAAGTAGAGCAGAGTAGAATTGAGTCAAATAGAGTCAAAGAGTGCAGGATATAGCTGAATAGAGCCAATTCTGGCCGAATCGAGTCAAATGGAAACAAAACGAGATGAATCACACCGAATTGCTTCGAATCACATGCAATCGAATAGATTAGAGTATCGTAGGGTAGAGTAGAACAGAATAGCGTAGAATGGAGAAGAGTGGAGTCAAATGGAGTCGAACAGAGACAAATAGAGTAGAAAAGAGTCGAATCGAGCCAAATAGGGCCGAATAAGGCTGAACCGAGTGGAAACGAGCTGAATTGAAGCGATTCGAGCCAAATCGAGCTGAATCGCGCTGATGTTGCAGAATCGAGCCAACTCAAGAGTGATGGTGTCCGGTCGCATCGAAATGCTTTGAATCGAATCAAATGGAATCAATTAGAATAGGTTAGGGTAGGGTAGTTTATGATAGGAAGACTAGGGTAGATGCAAGTAGACTACATTAGAGTAGACAAGAGAAGGCTAGAGTAGAAGCCTAGACTAGTAAGCTGGACTAGTCAGCTAGACTAGTGGCATAGAGCAGTAGCCAAGACAACTCGTCTTGAATAGTACCCTAAGTCAGTAATCTGAACGAGTACCCTTGCCTGAACACGTAGCCTAATCTAGTACCCTTGCCTTAACTAGTAGTCCTAACAAGTACCCTTGCCTTAACCAGTAGTCTTCACTAGTACCCTTGCCTTCACTAGTAGTATGTCCTTAACAAGTAGCCTGAACTGGTACCCTTGCCTTAACCAGTACCCTCAACAAGTACCCATGCCTTAACTAGTAGCCTGGCCTTAACTAGTGCCCTGCCCATAACTAGTAGCCTGAACTAGTACCCTTGCCTTAAGGAGTACCCTTGCCCAAACTACTCCCCTTAATTAGGACCCTTATTGAGTAACCCTAAGTAGTAGACTATGGTACGGTGGGGTAGCATAGGGTAGGGAAGCATACGGTGGAACAGAGAAAATAGAAGGAAATAGAATAGAACAGCACAGGTCAGGGTAGGTTAGCTTAGTGTAGGATATGGTAGAGTAGCATAGGATGGAATAGAGAAAATAGAAAAGGAGACTAGAAAAGAGCAGACTAGATTAGGATAGGGTAGGGTGGGGCAGGGTTTTGTAGAGTACAGTAGTGTAGAATGGAATAGAATGGTGTGGAATGGAGTCAAATGGATTCGAACACAGATGCAGAGAGTAGAAAAGAGTTGAATAGAGCCGAATAACGCTGAATAGGACCACATATGGCCAAAATGAGCCGAATCGAGTCGAGTCGACCAGATTCGGGATGAATGGAGCCTAGTGGAGCTGAAACGAGCCAAATAGAGACAAACTGAACCCAGCAAAATCGAGCCAAAACACACTTAATTGCATCCTATTGCATCGGATCTCGTCGAATTCCATCAAATCCCACCAAAACGCATCAAATCTCGCGGAATCTCACCGAATCCCGTCGAATTGTCTCAAATCGGGTCGAATGGTGTCAAACTGAATGGAATCGAATTAAATTGAATAGATTAGAGTAGTGTAGGTTAGACTGGGATTCAGTAGGGAAGGGCACAGAAGAATAGAATAGAGTAGAACAGAAGAGAATACCAAGAGTAGAACGGAGTAGAGTTGAGTAGAGTGGAATAGTCAGAGTCGGGTAGTGCAGAATATAGATGAATAGATCCAATTCAAGCCGAATCGATTCGAATGGAGAGGAAAGGAGACAAATCGTGATGAATCGAATCGATTAGAATAGATTAGAGTAGAGTAGGCTAGAACAGAATAGAATAGAGTAGAAAAGAGTAGAATGGTGTGGAAGGGAGTTGAATGGAGCCAAATAGAGACAAATAAAGTAGAAAGGGTTGAGTAGAGCTGAACAGGGCTGAATAAGGTTCACTCGAGCCTAATTATGCTGAATTGAGCAGAATCGAGACGAATTGACCCAATTCAAGCCAAATAGAGCTAAATCGAGCCGATTCAAGCCTAATCACATGGAATCGCGTCGAAATGCGTTGAATCGAATAGATTAGAGTAGAGGAGGGTACGGCAGGAGAGGCTAGACTACAACACAACAGAACACAATAGAAAGAAGAGAATAGAATTAAGTAGAGTCGGGTCCAGTAGAATAGAGTCAAATTGAGCTGAAGAGAGCCGAAAAGAGCCAAACAGAGCTGAATACAGCTGAATTGACCAAATTGAAGGTGAATCGAGATGAATCATGTCGAGTCGTTTGAAATGTGTCGAATCGAATCAAATAGATTAGTGTGGGGAAGGTAAGGTTAGGGTAGGGCAGAGAAAAATAGAATAGAGTAGAATAGAACAGAACAGAAAGAATCGAGTCGACTAGACTCAAATAGAGTCGAATACTGCCAAAAAGAGCCGAATAGAGTGGAAAAGAGCCGAATAGAACCGAATCGAGTTTAATGGAGCAGAAAGGAGATGAATCGAGCCGATATGACCCGAATCAGGTCGAATCCCATTCAAGTGTGTCGAATAGCATAGAACAGATTACAGTAGGCTAAGTTAGGGTAGGGTAGGGTAGAATAGAGTGCAGTAGAACAGAACAGAAGAGAACAGAACTGAAAGAATAGGGTCGAGACGAGCAGAGTATAGAAGAGTAGAGTAGACCAGAGTCGAACATTGCCGAATAGAGCCAAATAGAGCCCAAAAGAGCTAAATGGATAGAAACCAAGACGAATCACACTGAATCCCGTTGGAATCGTGCCGTTTCGCGTCGAATCCCGTCGAATTGCATTGAATCTGATCAATTCCAATCCAATCCAATCCAATCAATTAGAATAGACTACAGTAAGGTAGAGTACAATACAATACAGTAGAGAATAGTTTAGGATGGAGTAGAATGGTGTAGCATGGAGTCGAGTGGAGTCGAAAAGAGATAATAGAGTTGAGTAGAGTCTAATAGAGCCGAATCGAGCTGAATAGAGCCTATTCGAGCTGACTAGAGCCGAATGGAGCCGATTAGAGCTGAATCGAACCGATTTGAGCCGATTGGGGATGAATGGAGTGGAAAGGAGCCGATTTGAGCTGAATCGCATGGAGATGCGTGGAATCGAATCCAGTAGAATAGATTAGATTAGGGTAGGATGGAATAGAGTAGACTAGAACACAGTAGAAGAGAATGGAAAGGATACAATAGAATAGAGTAGAAAAGGGTAGAGCAGAGCAGAATAGTGTAGAGTAGAAGAGAGTAGAACAGAGTCGAATCAAGCTGAATGGAGACGAAAGGAGACAAATCGCGTCGAATGGCGTCGAATCCCATCGAATCAATTACAGTAGGGTATAGTAGAATAGCATAGAATGGAGTAGAATGGTGTGCAATGGAATCGAGTAGAGTAGAAAAGAGCTGAATAGAGCCGAATAGGGCCAAAGAGGGCCAAATCGAGCTGAATTGAGCGAAATCGAGCCGAATCCAGTGAATCGAGCCTAATGGAGCCAAATCGAGCCTAATCAAGCTGAATCGACACTATTCGAGACAAATGGAGCCGAATGGACATGAATCACACCGATTCGGCCCCTAGTCGCGTCAAAATTTCTCGAATTCAATTGAATAGACTAGAGTAGGGGAGGTTCGGGTAGGCTAGAGTAGGGTAGAATAGAGTAGAATAGAATAAAACAGAACAGAACACAACAAAATAGAACAGAACAACACAGAACGACTACAGAAAAGAGTAAGCTAGAGTGGAGTAGAGGGGAATAGAGTAGAGTAGAATAGATTTGAACAGAGCCAAATTGAGCTGAATCGCGTTGAAATGGGTTGAATCAAATCCAATCAAGTGGATTACAGTACCTTAGAGTTGGGTAGCACAGGGTAGGGTAGAATAGAGTAGAATAGTACAGAACAGAGTAGAAACAATACAATAGAGTAGAGAAGAGTAGAATAGAGCTGAATAGAGCCAAATGCAGACAAAATGAGAGGAATCGTGTAGAAGCAAGTAGAGTAAATTAGAGTGGTGTTGGGTAGGGTAGAGCAGAATAAAGTAGAATAGTGTGGAATGAATAGAATGGAGTAGAATGGAGTCAAGTAGAAACGAATAGAGTAGAAAAGAGTCGAATAGAGCAGAATAGGGCCGAAGAAGGCCAAATCGAGCAGATTCGAAGCGATTGAAGCCAAAACAAGCTGAATGGAGCCTAACTGAGCCGAATAGAGCCAAATCGAGCCGAATCGAGCCGATTCAAGCTTCATCGCCTCGAATCGCGTTCAACGCGTCAAATCCAATCCAGACGTATAGATTAGAGAAGGGGAGGGGAGGGGAGGGGAGAATAGAACAGAGTAGAGTGGAATAGAAGAGATTAGAACAGAATAGAAGGAATAGAATCGAGTAGAATCGAGTGGAAAAGAGTAGAGTCGAATACAGTCGAATAGAGCCGAATAAGCTGAATAGAGACGAATGGAGCTGAATACAGCCGAAAAGAGCTGTATACTGCCGAATCACACCTAATCGAGCGGAATCAAGCAGAATCGCACTGACTGTCACCGAACAGCGTCGAATCGAATCAGGTCGAATCGAGTCGAGTCACATCGTTTTGAATCAAACAAGGTCAAATCGCTTCATATCGTGTCGAATCCCATCGAATCACGTCGAATAACTTCGAATTGAGTCAAACCTCAGAGAATCCTACTGAATCACGTCGAGTCGCATGGAATCTCATCAAATCCCTTCAGATCTTGCCGAACCCAGTCAGGTCCTATCAAATCGCTTTGCACGGAATCGAATTGAATCCAACAGATTAAAGTAGGGTAGGTTCGGGTGGGGTGCCGTTGGGTCGGGTAGGGTAGAATAGAATAGAGTACCACAGAACAGGAGAGAATAGAACAGAACAGAAAGAATACAACAGAATAGAATAGAGTCAAAGAGAGAGAACATAGCCGAATTGAGCCGAGTGGAGACAAAACGAGACGAATCACGTCCGGTTGCTTCGAATCGCGTCAAATCAAATCGAATCGATTAGAAGAGATTAGGGTAGGGAAGGGTAGAATAGAAGAGAGGAAAATAGTGAGGAATGGAGTTGAACGGAGTCCAATAGAGACGGATAGATATGAATAGAGTACAAAAGAGTCTAATAGAGCAGAATAGGGCCGAATAGGCCCAACTAAGGCCTAATTGAGCAGAATCCAGCAGAATCGATGGAATTCGAGCCTAATCGAGCCGAATGGAGTGAAATGGAGCCAAGTCGAGCCGAACAGAGCCGATTCGAACTGAATCGAGCTGATTCAAGCCTAATCGCGTCAAATCGCGTGGAAATACGTCACATCGAATCTAATCAAATAGATTAGGGAAGGGGAGGGGAGGGGCGGGTGGGTAGAATAGAACAGAATAGTACAGAATAGAATATAGTACAGTAGGGTAGAGTAGAGAGAGTAAAGCAGACAAAAGTAGAGCAGAGTAGAATTGAGTCAAATAGAGTCAAAGAGTGCAGGATATAGCTGAATAGAGCCAATTCTGGCCGAATCGAGTCAAATGGAAACAAAACGAGATGAATCACACCGAATTGCTTCGAATCACATGCAATCGAATAGATTAGAGTATCGTAGGGTAGAGTAGAACAGAATAGCGTAGAATGGAGAAGAGTGGAGTCAAATGGAGTCGAACAGAGACAAATAGAGTAGAAAAGAGTCGAATCGAGCCAAATAGGGCCGAATAAGGCTGAACCGAGTGGAAACGAGCTGAATTGAAGCGATTGGAGCCAAATCGAGCTGAATCGCGCTGATGTTGCAGAATCGAGCCAACTCAAGAGTGATGGTGTCCGGTCGCATCGAAATGCTTTGAATCGAATCAAATGGAATCAATTAGAATAGGTTAGGGTAGGGTAGTTTATGATAGGAAGACTAGGGTAGATGCAAGTAGACTACATTAGAGTAGACAAGAGAAGGCTAGAGTAGAAGCCTAGACTAGTAAGCTGGACTAGTCAGCTAGACTAGTGGCATAGAGCAGTAGCCAAGACAACTCGTCTTGAATAGTACCCTAAGTCAGTAATCTGAACGAGTACCCTTGCCTGAACACGTAGCCTAATCTAGTACCCTTGCCTTAACTAGTAGTCCTAACAAGTACCCTTGCCTTAACCAGTAGTCTTCACTAGTACCCTTGCCTTCACTAGTAGTATGTCCTTAACAAGTAGCCTGAACTGGTACCCTTGCCTTAACCAGTACCCTCAACAAGTACCCATGCCTTAACTAGTAGCCTGGCCTTAACTAGTGCCCTGCCCATAACTAGTAGCCTGAACTAGTACCCTTGCCTTAAGGAGTACCCTTGCCCAAACTACTCCCCTTAATTAGGACCCTTATTGAGTAACCCTAAGTAGTAGACTATGGTACGGTGGGGTAGCATAGGGTAGGGAAGCATACGGTGGAACAGAGAAAATAGAAGGAAATAGAATAGAACAGCACAGGTCAGGGTAGGTTAGCTTAGTGTAGGATATGGTAGAGTAGCATAGGATGGAATAGAGAAAATAGGAAAGGAGACTAGAAAAGAGCAGACTAGATTAGGATAGGGTAGGGTGGGGCAGGGTTTTGTAGAGTACAGTAGTGTAGAATGGAATAGAATGGTGTGGAATGGAGTCAAATGGATTCGAACACAGATGCAGAGAGTAGAAAAGAGTTGAATAGAGCCGAATAACGCTGAATAGGACCAAATATGGCCAAAATGAGCCGAATCGAGTCGAGTCGACCAGATTCGGGATGAATGGAGCCTAGTGGAGCTGAAACGAGCCAAATAGAGACAAACTGAACCCAGCAAAATCGAGCCAAAACACACTTAATTGCATCCTATTGCATCGGATCTCGTCGAATTCCATCAAATCCCACCAAAACGCATCAAATCTCGCGGAATCTCACCGAATCCCGTCGAATTGTCTCAAATCGGGTCGAATGGTGTCAAACTGAATGGAATCGAATTAAATTGAATAGATTAGAGTAGTGTAGGTTAGACTGGGATTCAGTAGGGAAGGGCACAGAAGAATAGAATAGAGTAGAACAGAAGAGAATACCAAGAGTAGAACGGAGTAGAGTTGAGTAGAGTGGAATAGTCAGAGTCGGGTAGTGCAGAATATAGATGAATAGATCCAATTCAAGCCGAATCGATTCGAATGGAGAGGAAAGGAGACAAATCGTGATGAATCGAATCGATTAGAATAGATTAGAGTAGAGTAGGCTAGAACAGAATAGAATAGAGTAGAATGGTGTGGAAGGGAGTTGAATGGAGCCAAATAGAGACAAATAAAGTAGAAAGGGTTGAGTAGAGCTGAACAGGGCTGAATAAGGTTCACTCGAGCCTAATTATGCTGAATTGAGCAGAATCGAGACGAATTGACCCAATTCAAGCCAAATAGAGCTAAATCGAGCCGATTCAAGCCTAATCACATGGAATCGCGTCGAAATGCGTTGAATCGAATAGATTAGAGTAGAGGAGGGTACGGCAGGAGAGGCTAGACTACAACACAACAGAACACAATAGAAAGAAGAGAATAGAATTAAGTAGAGTCGGGTCCAGTAGAATAGAGTCAAATTGAGCTGAAGAGAGCCGAAAAGAGCCAAACAGAGCTGAATACAGCTGAATTGACCAAATTCAAGGTGAATCGAGATGAATCATGTCGAGTCGTTTGAAATGTGTCGAATCGAATCAAATAGATTAGTGTGGGGAAGGTAAGGTTAGGGTAGGGCAGAGAAAAATAGAATAGAGTAGAATAGAACAGAACAGAAAGAATCGAGTCGACTAGACTCAAATAGAGTCGAATACTGCCAAAAAGAGCCGAATAGAGTGGAAAAGAGCCGAATAGAACCGAATCGAGTTTAATGGAGCAGAAAGGAGATGAATCGAGCCGATATGACCCGAATCAGGTCGAATCCCATTCAAGTGTGTCGAATAGCATAGAACAGATTACAGTAGGCTAAGTTAGGGTAGGGTAGGGTAGAATAGAGTGCAGTAGAACAGAACAGAACAGAACTGAAAGAATAGAGTCGAGACGAGCAGAGTATAGAAGAGTAGAGTAGAGCAGAGTCGAACATTGTCGAATAGGGCCAAATAGAGCCCAAAAGAGCTAAATGGATAGAAACCAAGATGAATCACGCCGAATCCCGTGGAATCGTGCCGTATCGCGTTGAATCCCGTCGAATTGCATTGAATCTGATCAATTCCAATCCAATCCAATCCAATCAATTAGAATAGACTAGAGTAGGGTAGAGTACAATACAATACAGTAGAGAATAGTTTAGGATGGAGTAGAATGGTGTAGCATGGAGTCGAGTGGAGTCGAAAAGAGATAATAGAGTTGAGTAGAGTCTAATAGAGCCGAATCGAGCTGAATAGAGCCTATTCGAGCTGACTAGAGCCGAATGGAGCCGATTAGAGCTGAATCGAACCGATTTGAGCCGATTGGGGATGAATGGAGTGGAAAGGAGCCGATTTGAGCCGAATCGCATGGAGATGCGTGGAATCGAATCCAGTAGAATAGATTAGATTAGGGTAGGATGGAATAGAGTAGACTTGAACACAGTAGAAGAGAATGGAAAGGATACAATAGAATAGAGTAGAAAAGGGTAGAGCAGAGCAGAATAGTGTAGAGTAGAAGAGAGTAGAACAGAGTCGAATCAAGCTGAATGGAGACGAAACGAGACAAATCGCGTCGAATGGCGTCGAATCCCATCGAATCAATTACAGTAGGGTATAGTAGAATAGCATAGAATGGAGTAGAATGGTGTGCAATGGAATCGAGTAGAGTAGAAAAGAGCTGAAGAGAGCCGAATAGGGCCAAAGAGGGCCAAATCGAGCTGAATTGAGCGAAATCGAGCCGAATCCAGTGAATCGAGCCTAATGGAGCCAAATCGAGCCTAATCAAGCTGAATCGACACTATTCGAGACAAATGGAGCCGAATGGACATGAATCACACCGATTCGGCCCCTAGTCACGTCAAAATTTCTCGAATTCAATTGAATAGACTAGAGTAGGGGAGGTTCGGGTAGGCTAGAGTAGGGTAGAATAGAGTAGAATAGAATAAAACAGAACAGAACACAACAAAATAGAACAGAACAACACAGAACGACTACAGAAAAGAGTAAGCTAGAGTGGAGTAGAGGGGAATAGAGTAGAGTAGAATAGATTTGAACAGAGCCAAATTGAGCTGAATCGCGTTGAAATGGGTTGAATCAAATCCAATCAAGTGGATTACAATACCTTAGAGTTGGGTAGCACAGGGTAGGGTAGAATAGAGTAGAATAGTACAGAACAGAGTAGAAACAATACAATAGAGTAGAGAAGAGTAGAATAGAGCTGAATAGAGCCAAATGCAGACAAAATGAGAGGAATCGTGTAGAAGCAAGTAGAGTAAATTAGAGTGGTGTTGGGTAGGGTAGAGCAGAATAAAGTAGAATAGTGTGGAATGAATAGAATGGAGTAGAATGGAGTCAAGTAGAAACGAATAGAGTAGAAAAGAGTCGAATAGAGCAGAATAGGGCCGAAGAAGGCCAAATCGAGCAGATTCGAAGCGATTCAAGCCAAAACAAGCTGAATGGAGCCTAACTGAGCCGAATAGAGCCAAATCGAGCCGAATCGAGCCGATTCAAGCTTCATCGCCTCGAATCGCGTTCAACGCGTCAAATCCAATCCAGACGTATAGATTAGAGAAGGGGAGGGGAGGGGAGGGGAGAATAGAACAGAGTAGAGTGGAATAGAAGAGATTAGAACAGAATAGAAGGAATAGAATCGAGTAGAATCGAGTGGAAAAGAGTAGAGTCGAATACAGTCGAATAGAGCCGAATAAGCTGAATAGAGACGAATGGAGCTGAATACAGCCGAAAAGAGCTGTATACTGCCGAATCACACCTAATCGAGCGGAATCAAGCAGAATCGCACTGACTGTCACCGAACAGCGTCGAATCGAATCAGGTCGAATCGAGTCGAGTCACATCGTTTTGAATCAAACAAGGTCAAATCGCTTCATATCGTGTCGAATCCCATCGAATCACGTCGAATAACTTCGAATTGAGTCAAACCTCAGAGAATCCTACTGAATCACGTCGAGTCGCATGGAATCTCATCAAATCCCTTCAGATCTTGCCGAACCCAGTCAGGTCCTATCAAATCGCTTTGCACGGAATCGAATTGAATCCAACAGATTAAAGTAGGGTAGGTTCGGGTGGGGTGCCGTTGGGTCGGGTAGGGTAGAATAGAATAGAGTACCACAGAACAGGAGAGAATAGAACAGAACAGAAAGAATACAACAGAATAGAATAGAGTCAAAGAGAGAGAACATAGCCGAATTGAGCCGAGTGGAGACAAAACGAGACGAATCACGTCCGGTTGCTTCGAATCGCGTCAAATCAAATCGAATCGATTAGAAGAGATTAGGGTAGGGAAGGGTAGAATAGAAGAGAGGAAAATAGTGAGGAATGGAGTTGAACGGAGTCCAATAGAGACAGATAGATATGAATAGAGTACAAAAGAGTCTAATAGAGCAGAATAGGGCCGAATAGGCCCAACTAAGGCCTAATTGAGCAGAATCCAGCAGAATCGATGGAATTCGAGCCTAATCGAGCCGAATGGAGTGAAATGGACCCAAGTCGAGCCGAACAGAGCCGATTCGAACTGAATCGAGCTGATTCAAGCCTAATCGCGTCAAATCGCGTGGAAATACGTCACATCGAATCTAATCAAATAGATTAGGGAAGGGGAGGGGAGGGGCGGGTGGGTAGAATAGAACAGAATAGTACAGAATAGAATATAGTACAGTAGGGTAGAGTAGAGAGAGTAAAGCAGACAAAAGTAGAGCAGAGTAGAATTGAGTCAAATAGAGTCAAAGAGTGCAGGATATAGCTGAATAGAGCCAATTCTGGCCGAATCGAGTCAAATGGAAACAAAACGAGATGAATCACACCGAATTGCTTCGAATCACATGCAATCGAATAGATTAGAGTATCGTAGGGTAGAGTAGAACAGAATAGCGTAGAATGGAGAAGAGTGGAGTCAAATGGAGTCGAACAGAGACAAATAGAGTAGAAAAGAGTCGAATCGAGCCAAATAGGGCCGAATAAGGCTGAACCGAGTGGAAACGAGCTGAATTGAAGCGATTGGAGCCAAATCGAGCTGAATCGCGCTGATGTTGCAGAATCGAGCCAACTCAAGAGTGATGGTGTCCGGTCGCATCGAAATGCTTTGAATCGAATCAAATGGAATCAATTAGAATAGGTTAGGGTAGGGTAGTTTATGATAGGAAGACTAGGGTAGATGCAAGTAGACTACATTAGAGTAGACAAGAGAAGGCTAGAGTAGAAGCCTAGACTAGTAAGCTGGACTAGTCAGCTAGACTAGTGGCATAGAGCAGTAGCCAAGACAACTCGTCTTGAATAGTACCCTAAGTCAGTTATCTGAACGAGTACCCTTGCCTGAACACGTAGCCTAATCTAGTACCCTTGCCTTAACTAGTAGTCCTAACAAGTACCCTTGCCTTAACCAGTAGTCTTCACTAGTACCCTTGCCTTCACTAGTAGTATGTCCTTAACAAGTAGCCTGAACTGGTACCCTTGCCTTAACCAGTACCCTCAACAAGTACCCATGCCTTAACTAGTAGCCTGGCCTTAACTAGTGCCCTGCCCATAACTAGTAGCCTGAACTAGTACCCTTGCCTTAAGGAGTACCCTTGCCCAAACTACTCCCCTTAATTAGGACCCTTATTGAGTAACCCTAAGTAGTAGACTATGGTACGGTGGGGTAGCATAGGGTAGGGAAGCATACGGTGGAACAGAGAAAATAGAAGGAAATAGAATAGAACAGCACAGGTCAGGGTAGGTTAGCTTAGTGTAGGATATGGTAGAGTAGCATAGGATGGAATAGAGAAAATAGAAAAGGAGACTAGAAAAGAGCAGACTAGATTAGGATAGGGTAGGGTGGGGCAGGGTTTTGTAGAGTACAGTAGTGTAGAATGGAATAGAATGGTGTGGAATGGAGTCAAATGGATTCGAACACAGATGCAGAGAGTAGAAAAGAGTTGAATAGAGCCGAATAACGCTGAATAGGACCACATATGGCCAAAATGAGCCGAATCGAGTCGAGTCGACCAGATTCGGGATGAATGGAGCCTAGTGGAGCTGAAACGAGCCAAATAGAGACAAACTGAACCCAGCAAAATCGAGCCAAAACACACTTAATTGCATCCTATTGCATCGGATCTCGTCGAATTCCATCAAATCCCACCAAAACGCATCAAATCTCGCGGAATCTCACCGAATCCCGTCGAATTGTCTCAAATCGGGTCGAATGGTGTCAAACTGAATGGAATCGAATTAAATTGAATAGATTAGAGTAGTGTAGGTTAGACTGGGATTCAGTAGGGAAGGGCACAGAAGAATAGAATAGAGTAGAACAGAAGAGAATACCAAGAGTAGAACGGAGTAGAGTTGAGTAGAGTGGAATAGTCAGAGTCGGGTAGTGCAGAATATAGATGAATAGATCCAATTCAAGCCGAATCGATTCGAATGGAGAGGAAAGGAGACAAATCGTGATGAATCGAATCGATTAGAATAGATTAGAGTAGAGTAGGCTAGAACAGAATAGAATAGAGTAGAATGGTGTGGAAGGGAGTTGAATGGAGCCAAATAGAGACAAATAAAGTAGAAAGGGTTGAGTAGAGCTGAACAGGGCTGAATAAGGTTCACTCGAGCCTAATTATGCTGAATTGAGCAGAATCGAGACGAATTGACCCAATTCAAGCCAAATAGAGCTAAATCGAGCCGATTCAAGCCTAATCACATGGAATCGCGTCGAAATGCGTTGAATCGAATAGATTAGAGTAGAGGAGGGTACGGCAGGAGAGACTAGACTACAACACAACAGAACACAATAGAAAGAAGAGAATAGAATTAAGTAGAGTCGGGTCCAGTAGAATAGAGTCAAATTGAGCTGAAGAGAGCCGAAAAGAGCCAAACAGAGCTGAATACAGCTGAATTGACCAAATTGAAGGTGAATCGAGATGAATCATGTCGAGTCGTTTGAAATGTGTCGAATCGAATCAAATAGATTAGTGTGGGGAAGGTAAGGTTAGGGTAGGGCAGAGAAAAATAGAATAGAGTAGAATAGAACAGAACAGAAAGAATCGAGTCGACTAGACTCAAATAGAGTCGAATACTGCCAAAAAGAGCCGAATAGAGTGGAAAAGAGCCGAATAGAACCGAATCGAGTTTAATGGAGCAGAAAGGAGATGAATCGAGCCGATATGACCCGAATCAGGTCGAATCCCATTCAAGTGTGTCGAATAGCATAGAACAGATTACAGTAGGCTAAGTTAGGGTAGGGTAGGGTAGAATAGAGTGCAGTAGAACAGAACAGAAGAGAACAGAACTGAAAGAATAGGGTCGAGACGAGCAGAGTATAGAAGAGTAGAGTAGACCAGAGTCGAACATTGCCGAATAGAGCCAAATAGAGCCCAAAAGAGCTAAATGGATAGAAACCAAGACGAATCACACTGAATCCCGTTGGAATCGTGCCGTTTCGCGTCGAATCCCGTCGAATTGCATTGAATCTGATCAATTCCAATCCAATCCAATCCAATCAATTAGAATAGACTACAGTAAGGTAGAGTACAATACAATACAGTAGAGAATAGTTTAGGATGGAGTAGAATGGTGTAGCATGGAGTCGAGTGGAGTCGAAAAGAGATAATAGAGTTGAGTAGAGTCTAATAGAGCCGAATCGAGCTGAATAGAGCCTATTCGAGCTGACTAGAGCCGAATGGAGCCGATTAGAGCTGAATCGAACCGATTTGAGCCGATTGGGGATGAATGGAGTGGAAAGGAGCCGATTTGAGCCGAATCGCATGGAGATGCGTGGAATCGAATCCAGTAGAATAGATTAGATTAGGGTAGGATGGAATAGAGTAGACTTGAACACAGTAGAAGAGAATGGAAAGGATACAATAGAATAGAGTAGAAAAGGGTAGAGCAGAGCAGAATAGTGTAGAGTAGAAGAGAGTAGAACAGAGTCGAATCAAGCTGAATGGAGACGAAACGAGACAAATCGCGTCGAATGGCGTCGAATCCCATCGAATCAATTACAGTAGGGTATAGTAGAATAGCATAGAATGGAGTAGAATGGTGTGCAATGGAATCGAGTAGAGTAGAAAAGAGCTGAAGAGAGCCGAATAGGGCCAAAGAGGGCCAAATCGAGCTGAATTGAGCGAAATCGAGCCGAATCCAGTGAATCGAGCCTAATGGAGCCAAATCGAGCCTAATCAAGCTGAATCGACACTATTCGAGACAAATGGAGCCGAATGGACATGAATCACACCGATTCGGCCCCTAGTCACGTCAAAATTTCTCGAATTCAATTGAATAGACTAGAGTAGGGGAGGTTCGGGTAGGCTAGAGTAGGGTAGAATAGAGTAGAATAGAATAAAACAGAACAGAACACAACAAAATAGAACAGAACAACACAGAACGACTACAGAAAAGAGTAAGCTAGAGTGGAGTAGAGGGGAATAGAGTAGAGTAGAATAGATTTGAACAGAGCCAAATTGAGCTGAATCGCGTTGAAATGGGTTGAATCAAATCCAATCAAGTGGATTACAATACCTTAGAGTTGGGTAGCACAGGGTAGGGTAGAATAGAGTAGAATAGTACAGAACAGAGTAGAAACAATACAATAGAGTAGAGAAGAGTAGAATAGAGCTGAATAGAGCCAAATGCAGACAAAATGAGAGGAATCGTGTAGAAGCAAGTAGAGTAAATTAGAGTGGTGTTGGGTAGGGTAGAGCAGAATAAAGTAGAATAGTGTGGAATGAATAGAATGGAGTAGAATGGAGTCAAGTAGAAACGAATAGAGTAGAAAAGAGTCGAATAGAGCAGAATAGGGCCGAAGAAGGCCAAATCGAGCAGATTCGAAGCGATTCAAGCCAAAACAAGCTGAATGGAGCCTAACTGAGCCGAATAGAGCCAAATCGAGCCGAATCGAGCCGATTCAAGCTTCATCGCCTCGAATCGCGTTCAACGCGTCAAATCCAATCCAGACGTATAGATTAGAGAAGGGGAGGGGAGGGGAGGGGAGAATAGAACAGAGTAGAGTGGAATAGAAGAGATTAGAACAGAATAGAAGGAATAGAATCGAGTAGAATCGAGTGGAAAAGAGTAGAGTCGAATACAGTCGAATAGAGCCGAATAAGCTGAATAGAGACGAATGGAGCTGAATACAGCCGAAAAGAGCTGTATACTGCCGAATCACACCTAATCGAGCGGAATCAAGCAGAATCGCACTGACTGTCACCGAACAGCGTCGAATCGAATCAGGTCGAATCGAGTCGAGTCACATCGTTTTGAATCAAACAAGGTCAAATCGCTTCATATCGTGTCGAATCCCATCGAATCACGTCGAATAACTTCGAATTGAGTCAAACCTCAGAGAATCCTACTGAATCACGTCGAGTCGCATGGAATCTCATCAAATCCCTTCAGATCTTGCCGAACCCAGTCAGGTCCTATCAAATCGCTTTGCACGGAATCGAATTGAATCCAACAGATTAAAGTAGGGTAGGTTCGGGTGGGGTGCCGTTGGGTCGGGTAGGGTAGAATAGAATAGAGTACCACAGAACAGGAGAGAATAGAACAGAACAGAAAGAATACAACAGAATAGAATAGAGTCAAAGAGAGAGAACATAGCCGAATTGAGCCGAGTGGAGACAAAACGAGACGAATCACGTCCGGTTGCTTCGAATCGCGTCAAATCAAATCGAATCGATTAGAAGAGATTAGGGTAGGGAAGGGTAGAATAGAAGAGAGGAAAATAGTGAGGAATGGAGTTGAACGGAGTCCAATAGAGACGGATAGATATGAATAGAGTACAAAAGAGTCTAATAGAGCAGAATAGGGCCGAATAGGCCCAACTAAGGCCTAATTGAGCAGAATCCAGCAGAATCGATGGAATTCGAGCCTAATCGAGCCGAATGGAGTGAAATGGAGCCAAGTCGAGCCGAACAGAGCCGATTCGAACTGAATCGAGCTGATTCAAGCCTAATCGCGTCAAATCGCGTGGAAATACGTCACATCGAATCTAATCAAATAGATTAGGGAAGGGGAGGGGAGGGGCGGGTGGGTAGAATAGAACAGAATAGTACAGAATAGAATATAGTACAGTAGGGTAGAGTAGAGAGAGTAAAGCAGACAAAAGTAGAGCAGAGTAGAATTGAGTCAAATAGAGTCAAAGAGTGCAGGATATAGCTGAATAGAGCCAATTCTGGCCGAATCGAGTCAAATGGAAATAAAACGAGATGAATCACACCGAATTGCTTCGAATCACATGCAATCGAATAGATTAGAGCATCGTAGGGTAGAGTAGAACAGAATAGCGTAGAATGGAGAAGAGTGGAGTCAAATGGAGTCGAACAGAGACAAATAGAGTAGAAAAGAGTCGAATCGAGCCAAATAGGGCCGAATAAGGCTGAACCGAGTGGAAACGAGCTGAATTGAAGCGATTGGAGCCAAATCGAGCTGAATCGCGCTGATGTTGCAGAATCGAGCCAACTCAAGAGTGATGGTGTCCGGTCGCATCGAAATGCTTTGAATCGAATCAAATGGAATCAATTAGAATAGGTTAGGGTAGGGTAGTTTATGATAGGAAGACTAGGGTAGATGCAAGTAGACTACATTAGAGTAGACAAGAGAAGGCTAGAGTAGAAGCCTAGACTAGTAAGCTGGACTAGTCAGCTAGACTAGTGGCATAGAGCAGTAGCCAAGACAACTCGTCTTGAATAGTACCCTAAGTCAGTAATCTGAACGAGTACCCTTGCCTGAACACGTAGCCTAATCTAGTACCCTTGCCTTAACTAGTAGTCCTAACAAGTACCCTTGCCTTAACCAGTAGTCTTCACTAGTACCCTTGCCTTCACTAGTAGTATGTCCTTAACAAGTAGCCTGAACTGGTACCCTTGCCTTAACCAGTACCCTCAACAAGTACCCATGCCTTAACTAGTAGCCTGGCCTTAACTAGTGCCCTGCCCATAACTAGTAGCCTGAACTAGTACCCTTGCCTTAAGGAGTACCCTTGCCCAAACTACTCCCCTTAATTAGGACCCTTATTGAGTAACCCTAAGTAGTAGACTATGGTACGGTGGGGTAGCATAGGGTAGGGAAGCATACGGTGGAACAGAGAAAATAGAAGGAAATAGAATAGAACAGCACAGGTCAGGGTAGGTTAGCTTAGTGTAGGATATGGTAGAGTAGCATAGGATGGAATAGAGAAAATAGAAAAGGAGACTAGAAAAGAGCAGACTAGATTAGGATAGGGTAGGGTGGGGCAGGGTTTTGTAGAGTACAGTAGTGTAGAATGGAATAGAATGGTGTGGAATGGAGTCAAATGGATTCGAACACAGATGCAGAGAGTAGAAAAGAGTTGAATAGAGCCGAATAACGCTGAATAGGACCAAATATGGCCAAAATGAGCCGAATCGAGTCGAGTCGACCAGATTCGGGATGAATGGAGCCTAGTGGAGCTGAAACGAGCCAAATAGAGACAAACTGAACCCAGCAAAATCGAGCCAAAACACACTTAATTGCATCCTATTGCATCGGATCTCGTCGAATTCCATCAAATCCCACCAAAACGCATCAAATCTCGCGGAATCTCACCGAATCCCGTCGAATTGTCTCAAATCGGGTCGAATGGTGTCAAACTGAATGGAATCGAATTAAATTGAATAGATTAGAGTAGTGTAGGTTAGACTGGGATTCAGTAGGGAAGGGCACAGAAGAATAGAATAGAGTAGAACAGAAGAGAATACCAAGAGTAGAACGGAGTAGAGTTGAGTAGAGTGGAATAGTCAGAGTCGGGTAGTGCAGAATATAGATGAATAGATCCAATTCAAGCCGAATCGATTCGAATGGAGAGGAAAGGAGACAAATCGTGATGAATCGAATCGATTAGAATAGATTAGAGTAGAGTAGGCTAGAACAGAATAGAATAGAGTAGAATGGTGTGGAAGGGAGTTGAATGGAGCCAAATAGAGACAAATAAAGTAGAAAGGGTTGAGTAGAGCTGAACAGGGCTGAATAAGGTTCACTCGAGCCTAATTATGCTGAATTGAGCAGAATCGAGACGAATTGACCCAATTCAAGCCAAATAGAGCTAAATCGAGCCGATTCAAGCCTAATCACATGGAATCGCGTCGAAATGCGTTGAATCGAATAGATTAGAGTAGAGGAGGGTACGGCAGGAGAGGCTAGACTACAACACAACAGAACACAATAGAAAGAAGAGAATAGAATTAAGTAGAGTCGGGTCCAGTAGAATAGAGTCAAATTGAGCTGAAGAGAGCCGAAAAGAGCCAAACAGAGCTGAATACAGCTGAATTGACCAAATTGAAGGTGAATCGAGATGAATCATGTCGAGTCGTTTGAAATGTGTCGAATCGAATCAAATAGATTAGTGTGGGGAAGGTAAGGTTAGGGTAGGGCAGAGAAAAATAGAATAGAGTAGAATAGAACAGAACAGAAAGAATCGAGTCGACTAGACTCAAATAGAGTCGAATACTGCCAAAAAGAGCCGAATAGAGTGGAAAAGAGCCGAATAGAACCGAATCGAGTTTAATGGAGCAGAAAGGAGATGAATCGAGCCGATATGACCCGAATCAGGTCGAATCCCATTCAAGTGTGTCGAATAGCATAGAACAGATTACAGTAGGCTAAGTTAGGGTAGGGTAGGGTAGAATAGAGTGCAGTAGAACAGAACAGAAGAGAACAGAACTGAAAGAATAGGGTCGAGACGAGCAGAGTATAGAAGAGTAGAGTAGACCAGAGTCGAACATTGCCGAATAGAGCCAAATAGAGCCCAAAAGAGCTAAATGGATAGAAACCAAGACGAATCACACTGAATCCCGTTGGAATCGTGCCGTTTCGCGTCGAATCCCGTCGAATTGCATTGAATCTGATCAATTCCAATCCAATCCAATCCAATCAATTAGAATAGACTACAGTAAGGTAGAGTACAATACAATACAGTAGAGAATAGTTTAGGATGGAGTAGAATGGTGTAGCATGGAGTCGAGTGGAGTCGAAAAGAGATAATAGAGTTGAGTAGAGTCTAATAGAGCCGAATCGAGCTGAATAGAGCCTATTCGAGCTGACTAGAGCCGAATGGAGCCGATTAGAGCTGAACCGAACCGATTTGAGCCGATTGGGGATGAATGGAGTGGAAAGGAGCCGATTTGAGCCGAATCGCATGGAGATGCGTGGAATCGAATCCAGTAGAATAGATTAGATTAGGGTAGGATGGAATAGAGTAGACTTGAACACAGTAGAAGAGAATGGAAAGGATACAATAGAATAGAGTAGAAAAGGGTAGAGCAGAGCAGAATAGTGTAGAGTAGAAGAGAGTAGAACAGAGTCGAATCAAGCTGAATGGAGACGAAACGAGACAAATCGCGTCGAATGGCGTCGAATCCCATCGAATCAATTACAGTAGGGTATAGTAGAATAGCATAGAATGGAGTAGAATGGTGTGCAATGGAATCGAGTAGAGTAGAAAAGAGCTGAAGAGAGCCGAATAGGGCCAAAGAGGGCCAAATCGAGCTGAATTGAGCGAAATCGAGCCGAATCCAGTGAATCGAGCCTAATGGAGCCAAATCGAGCCTAATCAAGCTGAATCGACACTATTCGAGACAAATGGAGCCGAATGGACATGAATCACACCGATTCGGCCCCTAGTCACGTCAAAATTTCTCGAATTCAATTGAATAGACTAGAGTAGGGGAGGTTCGGGTAGGCTAGAGTAGGGTAGAATAGAGTAGAATAGAATAAAACAGAACAGAACACAACAAAATAGAACAGAACAACACAGAACGACTACAGAAAAGAGTAAGCTAGAGTGGAGTAGAGGGGAATAGAGTAGAGTAGAATAGATTTGAACAGAGCCAAATTGAGCTGAATCGCGTTGAAATGGGTTGAATCAAATCCAATCAAGTGGATTACAATACCTTAGAGTTGGGTAGCACAGGGTAGGGTAGAATAGAGTAGAATAGTACAGAACAGAGTAGAAACAATACAATAGAGTAGAGAAGAGTAGAATAGAGCTGAATAGAGCCAAATGCAGACAAAATGAGAGGAATCGTGTAGAAGCAAGTAGAGTAAATTAGAGTGGTGTTGGGTAGGGTAGAGCAGAATAAAGTAGAATAGTGTGGAATGAATAGAATGGAGTAGAATGGAGTCAAGTAGAAACGAATAGAGTAGAAAAGAGTCGAATAGAGCAGAATAGGGCCGAAGAAGGCCAAATCGAGCAGATTCGAAGCGATTCAAGCCAAAACAAGCTGAATGGAGCCTAACTGAGCCGAATAGAGCCAAATCGAGCCGAATCGAGCCGATTCAAGCTTCATCGCCTCGAATCGCGTTCAACGCGTCAAATCCAATCCAGACGTATAGATTAGAGAAGGGGAGGGGAGGGGAGGGGAGAATAGAACAGAGTAGAGTGGAATAGAAGAGATTAGAACAGAATAGAAGGAATAGAATCGAGTAGAATCGAGTGGAAAAGAGTAGAGTCGAATACAGTCGAATAGAGCCGAATAAGCTGAATAGAGACGAATGGAGCTGAATACAGCCGAAAAGAGCTGTATACTGCCGAATCACACCTAATCGAGCGGAATCAAGCAGAATCGCACTGACTGTCACCGAACAGCGTCGAATCGAATCAGGTCGAATCGAGTCGAGTCACATCGTTTTGAATCAAACAAGGTCAAATCGCTTCATATCGTGTCGAATCCCATCGAATCACGTCGAATAACTTCGAATTGAGTCAAACCTCAGAGAATCCTACTGAATCACGTCGAGTCGCATGGAATCTCATCAAATCCCTTCAGATCTTGCCGAACCCAGTCAGGTCCTATCAAATCGCTTTGCACGGAATCGAATTGAATCCAACAGATTAAAGTAGGGTAGGTTCGGGTGGGGTGCCGTTGGGTCGGGTAGGGTAGAATAGAATAGAGTACCACAGAACAGGAGAGAATAGAACAGAACAGAAAGAATACAACAGAATAGAATAGAGTCAAAGAGAGAGAACATAGCCGAATTGAGCCGAGTGGAGACAAAACGAGACGAATCACGTCCGGTTGCTTCGAATCGCGTCAAATCAAATCGAATCGATTAGAAGAGATTAGGGTAGGGAAGGGTAGAATAGAAGAGAGGAAAATAGTGAGGAATGGAGTTGAACGGAGTCCAATAGAGACGGATAGATATGAATAGAGTACAAAAGAGTCTAATAGAGCAGAATAGGGCCGAATAGGCCCAACTAAGGCCTAATTGAGCAGAATCCAGCAGAATCGATGGAATTCGAGCCTAATCGAGCCGAATGGAGTGAAATGGAGCCAAGTCGAGCCGAACAGAGCCGATTCGAACTGAATCGAGCTGATTCAAGCCTAATCGCGTCAAATCGCGTGGAAATACGTCACATCGAATCTAATCAAATAGATTAGGGAAGGGGAGGGGAGGGGCGGGTGGGTAGAATAGAACAGAATAGTACAGAATAGAATATAGTACAGTAGGGTAGAGTAGAGAGAGTAAAGCAGACAAAAGTAGAGCAGAGTAGAATTGAGTCAAATAGAGTCAAAGAGTGCAGGATATAGCTGAATAGAGCCAATTCTGGCCGAATCGAGTCAAATGGAAACAAAACGAGATGAATCACACCGAATTGCTTCGAATCACATGCAATCGAATAGATTAGAGTATCGTAGGGTAGAGTAGAACAGAATAGCGTAGAATGGAGAAGAGTGGAGTCAAATGGAGTCGAACAGAGACAAATAGAGTAGAAAAGAGTCGAATCGAGCCAAATAGGGCCGAATAAGGCTGAACCGAGTGGAAACGAGCTGAATTGAAGCGATTGGAGCCAAATCGAGCTGAATCGCGCTGATGTTGCAGAATCGAGCCAACTCAAGAGTGATGGTGTCCGGTCGCATCGAAATGCTTTGAATCGAATCAAATGGAATCAATTAGAATAGGTTAGGGTAGGGTAGTTTATGATAGGAAGACTAGGGTAGATGCAAGTAGACTACATTAGAGTAGACAAGAGAAGGCTAGAGTAGAAGCCTAGACTAGTAAGCTGGACTAGTCAGCTAGACTAGTGGCATAGAGCAGTAGCCAAGACAACTCGTCTTGAATAGTACCCTAAGTCAGTTATCTGAACGAGTACCCTTGCCTGAACACGTAGCCTAATCTAGTACCCTTGCCTTAACTAGTAGTCCTAACAAGTACCCTTGCCTTAACCAGTAGTCTTCACTAGTACCCTTGCCTTCACTAGTAGTATGTCCTTAACAAGTAGCCTGAACTGGTACCCTTGCCTTAACCAGTACCCTCAACAAGTACCCATGCCTTAACTAGTAGCCTGGCCTTAACTAGTGCCCTGCCCATAACTAGTAGCCTGAACTAGTACCCTTGCCTTAAGGAGTACCCTTGCCCAAACTACTCCCCTTAATTAGGACCCTTATTGAGTAACCCTAAGTAGTAGACTATGGTACGGTGGGGTAGCATAGGGTAGGGAAGCATACGGTGGAACAGAGAAAATAGAAGGAAATAGAATAGAACAGCACAGGTCAGGGTAGGTTAGCTTAGTGTAGGATATGGTAGAGTAGCATAGGATGGAATAGAGAAAATAGAAAAGGAGACTAGAAAAGAGCAGACTAGATTAGGATAGGGTAGGGTGGGGCAGGGTTTTGTAGAGTACAGTAGTGTAGAATGGAATAGAATGGTGTGGAATGGAGTCAAATGGATTCGAACACAGATGCAGAGAGTAGAAAAGAGTTGAATAGAGCCGAATAACGCTGAATAGGACCACATATGGCCAAAATGAGCCGAATCGAGTCGAGTCGACCAGATTCGGGATGAATGGAGCCTAGTGGAGCTGAAACGAGCCAAATAGAGACAAACTGAACCCAGCAAAATCGAGCCAAAACACACTTAATTGCATCCTATTGCATCGGATCTCGTCGAATTCCATCAAATCCCACCAAAACGCATCAAATCTCGCGGAATCTCACCGAATCCCGTCGAATTGTCTCAAATCGGGTCGAATGGTGTCAAACTGAATGGAATCGAATTAAATTGAATAGATTAGAGTAGTGTAGGTTAGACTGGGATTCAGTAGGGAAGGGCACAGAAGAATAGAATAGAGTAGAACAGAAGAGAATACCAAGAGTAGAACGGAGTAGAGTTGAGTAGAGTGGAATAGTCAGAGTCGGGTAGTGCAGAATATAGATGAATAGATCCAATTCAAGCCGAATCGATTCGAATGGAGAGGAAAGGAGACAAATCGTGATGAATCGAATCGATTAGAATAGATTAGAGTAGAGTAGGCTAGAACAGAATAGAATAGAGTAGAATGGTGTGGAAGGGAGTTGAATGGAGCCAAATAGAGACAAATAAAGTAGAAAGGGTTGAGTAGAGCTGAACAGGGCTGAATAAGGTTCACTCGAGCCTAATTATGCTGAATTGAGCAGAATCGAGACGAATTGACCCAATTCAAGCCAAATAGAGCTAAATCGAGCCGATTCAAGCCTAATCACATGGAATCGCGTCGAAATGCGTTGAATCGAATAGATTAGAGTAGAGGAGGGTACGGCAGGAGAGACTAGACTACAACACAACAGAACACAATAGAAAGAAGAGAATAGAATTAAGTAGAGTCGGGTCCAGTAGAATAGAGTCAAATTGAGCTGAAGAGAGCCGAAAAGAGCCAAACAGAGCTGAATACAGCTGAATTGACCAAATTGAAGGTGAATCGAGATGAATCATGTCGAGTCGTTTGAAATGTGTCGAATCGAATCAAATAGATTAGTGTGGGGAAGGTAAGGTTAGGGTAGGGCAGAGAAAAATAGAATAGAGTAGAATAGAACAGAACAGAAAGAATCGAGTCGACTAGACTCAAATAGAGTCGAATACTGCCAAAAAGAGCCGAATAGAGTGGAAAAGAGCCGAATAGAACCGAATCGAGTTTAATGGAGCAGAAAGGAGATGAATCGAGCCGATATGACCCGAATCAGGTCGAATCCCATTCAAGTGTGTCGAATAGCATAGAACAGATTACAGTAGGCTAAGTTAGGGTAGGGTAGGGTAGAATAGAGTGCAGTAGAACAGAACAGAAGAGAACAGAACTGAAAGAATAGGGTCGAGACGAGCAGAGTATAGAAGAGTAGAGTAGACCAGAGTCGAACATTGCCGAATAGAGCCAAATAGAGCCCAAAAGAGCTAAATGGATAGAAACCAAGACGAATCACACTGAATCCCGTTGGAATCGTGCCGTTTCGCGTCGAATCCCGTCGAATTGCATTGAATCTGATCAATTCCAATCCAATCCAATCCAATCAATTAGAATAGACTACAGTAAGGTAGAGTACAATACAATACAGTAGAGAATAGTTTAGGATGGAGTAGAATGGTGTAGCATGGAGTCGAGTGGAGTCGAAAAGAGATAATAGAGTTGAGTAGAGTCTAATAGAGCCGAATCGAGCTGAATAGAGCCTATTCGAGCTGACTAGAGCCGAATGGAGCCGATTAGAGCTGAATCGAACCGATTTGAGCCGATTGGGGATGAATGGAGTGGAAAGGAGCCGATTTGAGCCGAATCGCATGGAGATGCGTGGAATCGAATCCAGTAGAATAGATTAGATTAGGGTAGGATGGAATAGAGTAGACTTGAACACAGTAGAAGAGAATGGAAAGGATACAATAGAATAGAGTAGAAAAGGGTAGAGCAGAGCAGAATAGTGTAGAGTAGAAGAGAGTAGAACAGAGTCGAATCAAGCTGAATGGAGACGAAACGAGACAAATCGCGTCGAATGGCGTCGAATCCCATCGAATCAATTACAGTAGGGTATAGTAGAATAGCATAGAATGGAGTAGAATGGTGTGCAATGGAATCGAGTAGAGTAGAAAAGAGCTGAAGAGAGCCGAATAGGGCCAAAGAGGGCCAAATCGAGCTGAATTGAGCGAAATCGAGCCGAATCCAGTGAATCGAGCCTAATGGAGCCAAATCGAGCCTAATCAAGCTGAATCGACACTATTCGAGACAAATGGAGCCGAATGGACATGAATCACACCGATTCGGCCCCTAGTCACGTCAAAATTTCTCGAATTCAATTGAATAGACTAGAGTAGGGGAGGTTCGGGTAGGCTAGAGTAGGGTAGAATAGAGTAGAATAGAATAAAACAGAACAGAACACAACAAAATAGAACAGAACAACACAGAACGACTACAGAAAAGAGTAAGCTAGAGTGGAGTAGAGGGGAATAGAGTAGAGTAGAATAGATTTGAACAGAGCCAAATTGAGCTGAATCGCGTTGAAATGGGTTGAATCAAATCCAATCAAGTGGATTACAATACCTTAGAGTTGGGTAGCACAGGGTAGGGTAGAATAGAGTAGAATAGTACAGAACAGAGTAGAAACAATACAATAGAGTAGAGAAGAGTAGAATAGAGCTGAATAGAGCCAAATGCAGACAAAATGAGAGGAATCGTGTAGAAGCAAGTAGAGTAAATTAGAGTGGTGTTGGGTAGGGTAGAGCAGAATAAAGTAGAATAGTGTGGAATGAATAGAATGGAGTAGAATGGAGTCAAGTAGAAACGAATAGAGTAGAAAAGAGTCGAATAGAGCAGAATAGGGCCGAAGAAGGCCAAATCGAGCAGATTCGAAGCGATTCAAGCCAAAACAAGCTGAATGGAGCCTAACTGAGCCGAATAGAGCCAAATCGAGCCGAATCGAGCCGATTCAAGCTTCATCGCCTCGAATCGCGTTCAACGCGTCAAATCCAATCCAGACGTATAGATTAGAGAAGGGGAGGGGAGGGGAGGGGAGAATAGAACAGAGTAGAGTGGAATAGAAGAGATTAGAACAGAATAGAAGGAATAGAATCGAGTAGAATCGAGTGGAAAAGAGTAGAGTCGAATACAGTCGAATAGAGCCGAATAAGCTGAATAGAGACGAATGGAGCTGAATACAGCCGAAAAGAGCTGTATACTGCCGAATCACACCTAATCGAGCGGAATCAAGCAGAATCGCACTGACTGTCACCGAACAGCGTCGAATCGAATCAGGTCGAATCGAGTCGAGTCACATCGTTTTGAATCAAACAAGGTCAAATCGCTTCATATCGTGTCGAATCCCATCGAATCACGTCGAATAACTTCGAATTGAGTCAAACCTCAGAGAATCCTACTGAATCACGTCGAGTCGCATGGAATCTCATCAAATCCCTTCAGATCTTGCCGAACCCAGTCAGGTCCTATCAAATCGCTTTGCACGGAATCGAATTGAATCCAACAGATTAAAGTAGGGTAGGTTCGGGTGGGGTGCCGTTGGGTCGGGTAGGGTAGAATAGAATAGAGTACCACAGAACAGGAGAGAATAGAACAGAACAGAAAGAATACAACAGAATAGAATAGAGTCAAAGAGAGAGAACATAGCCGAATTGAGCCGAGTGGAGACAAAACGAGACGAATCACGTCCGGTTGCTTCGAATCGCGTCAAATCAAATCGAATCGATTAGAAGAGATTAGGGTAGGGAAGGGTAGAATAGAAGAGAGGAAAATAGTGAGGAATGGAGTTGAACGGAGTCCAATAGAGACGGATAGATATGAATAGAGTACAAAAGAGTCTAATAGAGCAGAATAGGGCCGAATAGGCCCAACTAAGGCCTAATTGAGCAGAATCCAGCAGAATCGATGGAATTCGAGCCTAATCGAGCCGAATGGAGTGAAATGGAGCCAAGTCGAGCCGAACAGAGCCGATTCGAACTGAATCGAGCTGATTCAAGCCTAATCGCGTCAAATCGCGTGGAAATACGTCACATCGAATCTAATCAAATAGATTAGGGAAGGGGAGGGGAGGGGCGGGTGGGTAGAATAGAACAGAATAGTACAGAATAGAATATAGTACAGTAGGGTAGAGTAGAGAGAGTAAAGCAGACAAAAGTAGAGCAGAGTAGAATTGAGTCAAATAGAGTCAAAGAGTGCAGGATATAGCTGAATAGAGCCAATTCTGGCCGAATCGAGTCAAATGGAAATAAAACGAGATGAATCACACCGAATTGCTTCGAATCACATGCAATCGAATAGATTAGAGCATCGTAGGGTAGAGTAGAACAGAATAGCGTAGAATGGAGAAGAGTGGAGTCAAATGGAGTCGAACAGAGACAAATAGAGTAGAAAAGAGTCGAATCGAGCCAAATAGGGCCGAATAAGGCTGAACCGAGTGGAAACGAGCTGAATTGAAGCGATTGGAGCCAAATCGAGCTGAATCGCGCTGATGTTGCAGAATCGAGCCAACTCAAGAGTGATGGTGTCCGGTCGCATCGAAATGCTTTGAATCGAATCAAATGGAATCAATTAGAATAGGTTAGGGTAGGGTAGTTTATGATAGGAAGACTAGGGTAGATGCAAGTAGACTACATTAGAGTAGACAAGAGAAGGCTAGAGTAGAAGCCTAGACTAGTAAGCTGGACTAGTCAGCTAGACTAGTGGCATAGAGCAGTAGCCAAGACAACTCGTCTTGAATAGTACCCTAAGTCAGTAATCTGAACGAGTACCCTTGCCTGAACACGTAGCCTAATCTAGTACCCTTGCCTTAACTAGTAGTCCTAACAAGTACCCTTGCCTTAACCAGTAGTCTTCACTAGTACCCTTGCCTTCACTAGTAGTATGTCCTTAACAAGTAGCCTGAACTGGTACCCTTGCCTTAACCAGTACCCTCAACAAGTACCCATGCCTTAACTAGTAGCCTGGCCTTAACTAGTGCCCTGCCCATAACTAGTAGCCTGAACTAGTACCCTTGCCTTAAGGAGTACCCTTGCCCAAACTACTCCCCTTAATTAGGACCCTTATTGAGTAACCCTAAGTAGTAGACTATGGTACGGTGGGGTAGCATAGGGTAGGGAAGCATACGGTGGAACAGAGAAAATAGAAGGAAATAGAATAGAACAGCACAGGTCAGGGTAGGTTAGCTTAGTGTAGGATATGGTAGAGTAGCATAGGATGGAATAGAGAAAATAGAAAAGGAGACTAGAAAAGAGCAGACTAGATTAGGATAGGGTAGGGTGGGGCAGGGTTTTGTAGAGTACAGTAGTGTAGAATGGAATAGAATGGTGTGGAATGGAGTCAAATGGATTCGAACACAGATGCAGAGAGTAGAAAAGAGTTGAATAGAGCCGAATAACGCTGAATAGGACCAAATATGGCCAAAATGAGCCGAATCGAGTCGAGTCGACCAGATTCGGGATGAATGGAGCCTAGTGGAGCTGAAACGAGCCAAATAGAGACAAACTGAACCCAGCAAAATCGAGCCAAAACACACTTAATTGCATCCTATTGCATCGGATCTCGTCGAATTCCATCAAATCCCACCAAAACGCATCAAATCTCGCGGAATCTCACCGAATCCCGTCGAATTGTCTCAAATCGGGTCGAATGGTGTCAAACTGAATGGAATCGAATTAAATTGAATAGATTAGAGTAGTGTAGGTTAGACTGGGATTCAGTAGGGAAGGGCACAGAAGAATAGAATAGAGTAGAACAGAAGAGAATACCAAGAGTAGAACGGAGTAGAGTTGAGTAGAGTGGAATAGTCAGAGTCGGGTAGTGCAGAATATAGATGAATAGATCCAATTCAAGCCGAATCGATTCGAATGGAGAGGAAAGGAGACAAATCGTGATGAATCGAATCGATTAGAATAGATTAGAGTAGAGTAGGCTAGAACAGAATAGAATAGAGTAGAATGGTGTGGAAGGGAGTTGAATGGAGCCAAATAGAGACAAATAAAGTAGAAAGGGTTGAGTAGAGCTGAACAGGGCTGAATAAGGTTCACTCGAGCCTAATTATGCTGAATTGAGCAGAATCGAGACGAATTGACCCAATTCAAGCCAAATAGAGCTAAATCGAGCCGATTCAAGCCTAATCACATGGAATCGCGTCGAAATGCGTTGAATCGAATAGATTAGAGTAGAGGAGGGTACGGCAGGAGAGGCTAGACTACAACACAACAGAACACAATAGAAAGAAGAGAATAGAATTAAGTAGAGTCGGGTCCAGTAGAATAGAGTCAAATTGAGCTGAAGAGAGCCGAAAAGAGCCAAACAGAGCTGAATACAGCTGAATTGACCAAATTGAAGGTGAATCGAGATGAATCATGTCGAGTCGTTTGAAATGTGTCGAATCGAATCAAATAGATTAGTGTGGGGAAGGTAAGGTTAGGGTAGGGCAGAGAAAAATAGAATAGAGTAGAATAGAACAGAACAGAAAGAATCGAGTCGACTAGACTCAAATAGAGTCGAATACTGCCAAAAAGAGCCGAATAGAGTGGAAAAGAGCCGAATAGAACCGAATCGAGTTTAATGGAGCAGAAAGGAGATGAATCGAGCCGATATGACCCGAATCAGGTCGAATCCCATTCAAGTGTGTCGAATAGCATAGAACAGATTACAGTAGGCTAAGTTAGGGTAGGGTAGGGTAGAATAGAGTGCAGTAGAACAGAACAGAAGAGAACAGAACTGAAAGAATAGGGTCGAGACGAGCAGAGTATAGAAGAGTAGAGTAGACCAGAGTCGAACATTGCCGAATAGAGCCAAATAGAGCCCAAAAGAGCTAAATGGATAGAAACCAAGACGAATCACACTGAATCCCGTTGGAATCGTGCCGTTTCGCGTCGAATCCCGTCGAATTGCATTGAATCTGATCAATTCCAATCCAATCCAATCCAATCAATTAGAATAGACTACAGTAAGGTAGAGTACAATACAATACAGTAGAGAATAGTTTAGGATGGAGTAGAATGGTGTAGCATGGAGTCGAGTGGAGTCGAA
The DNA here is from genome assembly GCF_030014295.1 of Loxodonta africana. Classification (NCBI taxonomy): domain Eukaryota; kingdom Metazoa; phylum Chordata; class Mammalia; order Proboscidea; family Elephantidae; genus Loxodonta; species Loxodonta africana. The sequence goes on from NW_026975017.1 coordinate 147,220, forward strand.
AAGAGATAATAGAGTTGAGTAGAGTCTAATAGAGCCGAATCGAGCTGAATAGAGCCTATTCGAGCTGACTAGAGCCGAATGGAGCCGATTAGAGCTGAACCGAACCGATTTGAGCCGATTGGGGATGAATGGAGTGGAAAGGAGCCGATTTGAGCCGAATCGCATGGAGATGCGTGGAATCGAATCCAGTAGAATAGATTAGATTAGGGTAGGATGGAATAGAGTAGACTTGAACACAGTAGAAGAGAATGGAAAGGATACAATAGAATAGAGTAGAAAAGGGTAGAGCAGAGCAGAATAGTGTAGAGTAGAAGAGAGTAGAACAGAGTCGAATCAAGCTGAATGGAGACGAAACGAGACAAATCGCGTCGAATGGCGTCGAATCCCATCGAATCAATTACAGTAGGGTATAGTAGAATAGCATAGAATGGAGTAGAATGGTGTGCAATGGAATCGAGTAGAGTAGAAAAGAGCTGAAGAGAGCCGAATAGGGCCAAAGAGGGCCAAATCGAGCTGAATTGAGCGAAATCGAGCCGAATCCAGTGAATCGAGCCTAATGGAGCCAAATCGAGCCTAATCAAGCTGAATCGACACTATTCGAGACAAATGGAGCCGAATGGACATGAATCACACCGATTCGGCCCCTAGTCACGTCAAAATTTCTCGAATTCAATTGAATAGACTAGAGTAGGGGAGGTTCGGGTAGGCTAGAGTAGGGTAGAATAGAGTAGAATAGAATAAAACAGAACAGAACACAACAAAATAGAACAGAACAACACAGAACGACTACAGAAAAGAGTAAGCTAGAGTGGAGTAGAGGGGAATAGAGTAGAGTAGAATAGATTTGAACAGAGCCAAATTGAGCTGAATCGCGTTGAAATGGGTTGAATCAAATCCAATCAAGTGGATTACAATACCTTAGAGTTGGGTAGCACAGGGTAGGGTAGAATAGAGTAGAATAGTACAGAACAGAGTAGAAACAATACAATAGAGTAGAGAAGAGTAGAATAGAGCTGAATAGAGCCAAATGCAGACAAAATGAGAGGAATCGTGTAGAAGCAAGTAGAGTAAATTAGAGTGGTGTTGGGTAGGGTAGAGCAGAATAAAGTAGAATAGTGTGGAATGAATAGAATGGAGTAGAATGGAGTCAAGTAGAAACGAATAGAGTAGAAAAGAGTCGAATAGAGCAGAATAGGGCCGAAGAAGGCCAAATCGAGCAGATTCGAAGCGATTCAAGCCAAAACAAGCTGAATGGAGCCTAACTGAGCCGAATAGAGCCAAATCGAGCCGAATCGAGCCGATTCAAGCTTCATCGCCTCGAATCGCGTTCAACGCGTCAAATCCAATCCAGACGTATAGATTAGAGAAGGGGAGGGGAGGGGAGGGGAGAATAGAACAGAGTAGAGTGGAATAGAAGAGATTAGAACAGAATAGAAGGAATAGAATCGAGTAGAATCGAGTGGAAAAGAGTAGAGTCGAATACAGTCGAATAGAGCCGAATAAGCTGAATAGAGACGAATGGAGCTGAATACAGCCGAAAAGAGCTGTATACTGCCGAATCACACCTAATCGAGCGGAATCAAGCAGAATCGCACTGACTGTCACCGAACAGCGTCGAATCGAATCAGGTCGAATCGAGTCGAGTCACATCGTTTTGAATCAAACAAGGTCAAATCGCTTCATATCGTGTCGAATCCCATCGAATCACGTCGAATAACTTCGAATTGAGTCAAACCTCAGAGAATCCTACTGAATCACGTCGAGTCGCATGGAATCTCATCAAATCCCTTCAGATCTTGCCGAACCCAGTCAGGTCCTATCAAATCGCTTTGCACGGAATCGAATTGAATCCAACAGATTAAAGTAGGGTAGGTTCGGGTGGGGTGCCGTTGGGTCGGGTAGGGTAGAATAGAATAGAGTACCACAGAACAGGAGAGAATAGAACAGAACAGAAAGAATACAACAGAATAGAATAGAGTCAAAGAGAGAGAACATAGCCGAATTGAGCCGAGTGGAGACAAAACGAGACGAATCACGTCCGGTTGCTTCGAATCGCGTCAAATCAAATCGAATCGATTAGAAGAGATTAGGGTAGGGAAGGGTAGAATAGAAGAGAGGAAAATAGTGAGGAATGGAGTTGAACGGAGTCCAATAGAGACGGATAGATATGAATAGAGTACAAAAGAGTCTAATAGAGCAGAATAGGGCCGAATAGGCCCAACTAAGGCCTAATTGAGCAGAATCCAGCAGAATCGATGGAATTCGAGCCTAATCGAGCCGAATGGAGTGAAATGGAGCCAAGTCGAGCCGAATAGAGCCGATTCGAACTGAATCGAGCTGATTCAAGCCTAATCGCGTCAAATCGCGTGGAAATACGTCACATCGAATCTAATCAAATAGATTAGGGAAGGGTAGGGGAGGGGCGGGTGGGTAGAATAGAACAGAATAGTACAGAATAGAATATAGTACAGTAGGGTAGAGTAGAGAGAGTAAAGCAGACAAGAGTAGAGCAGAGTAGAATTGAGTCCAATAGAGTCAAAGAGTGCAGGATATAGCTGAATAGAGCCAATTCTGGCCGAATCGAGTCAAATGGAAACAAAACGAGATGAATCACACCGAATTGCTTCGAATCGCATCCAATCGAATAGATTAGAGTATCGTAGGGTAGAGTAGAACAGAATAGAGTAGAATAGCGTAGAATGGAGAAGAGTGGAGTCAAATGGAGTCGAACAGAGACAAATAGAGTAGAAAAGAGTCGAATCGAGCCAAATAGGGCCGAATAAGGCTGAACCGAGTGGAAACGAGCTGAATTGAAGCGATTTGAGCCAAATCGAGCTGAATCGCGCTGATGTTGCAGAATCGAGCCGACTCAAGTGTGATGGTGCCCGGTCGCATCGAAATGCTTTGAATCGAATCAAATGGAATCGATTAGAATAGGTTAGGGTAGGGTAGTTTATGATAGGAAGACTAGGGTAGATGCAAGTAGACTACATTAGAGTAGACAAGAGAAGGCTAGAGTAGAAGCCTAGACTAGTAAGCTGGACTAGTCAGCTAGACTAGTGGCATAGAGCAGTAGCCTAGACAACTAGTCTTGAAGAGTACCCTAAGTCAGTAAGCTGAACGAGTACCCTTGCCTGAACTCTTAGCCTAATCTAGTACCCTTGCCTTAACTAGTAGTCCTAACAAGTACCCTTGCCTTAACCAGTAGTCTTCACTAGTACCCTTGCCTTCACTAGTAGTATGTCCTTAACAAGTAGCCTGAACTGGTACCCTTGCCTTAACCAGTACCCTCAACAAGTACCCATGCCTTAACTAGTAGCCTGGACTTAACTAGTAGCCTGGCCTTAACTAGTAGCCTGAACTAGTACCCTTGCCTTAAGGAGTACGCTTGCCCGAACTACTCCCCTTAATTAGGACCCTTATTGAGTAACCCTAAGTAGTAGAGTATGGTACGGTGGGGTAGCATAGGGTAGGGAAGCATACGGTGGAACAGAGAAAATAGAAGGAAATAGAATAGAACAGCATAGGTCAGGGTAGGTTAGCTTAGTGTAGGGTATGGTAGAGTAGCATAGGATGGAATCGAGAAAATAGAAAAGGAGACTAGAAAAGAGCAGACTAGATTAGGATAGGCTAGGGTGGGGGAGGGTTTTGTAGAATACAGTAGTGTAGAATGGAATAGAATGGTGTGGAATGGAGTCAAATGGATTCGAACACAGATGCAGAGAGTAGAAAAGAGTTGAATAGAGCCGAATAACGCTGAATAGGACCACATATGGCCAAAATGAGCCGAATCGAGTCGAGTCGACCAGATTCGGGATGAATGGAGCCTAGTGGAGCTGAAACGAGCCAAATAGAGACAAACTGAACCCAGCAAAATCGAGCCAAAACACACTTAATTGCATCCTATTGCATCGGATCTCGTCGAATTCCATCAAATCCCACCAAAACGCATCAAATCTCGTGGAATCTCACCGAATCCCGTCGAATTGTCTCAAATCAGGTCGAATGGTGTCAAACTGAATGGAATCGAATTAAATTGAATAGATTAGAGTAGTGTAGGTTAGACTGGGATTCAGTAGGGAAGGGCACAGAAGAATAGAGTAGAACAGAAGAGAATACCAAGAGTAGAATGGAGTAGAGTTGAGTAGAGTGGAATAGTCAGAGTCGGGTAGTGCAGAATATAGATGAATAGATCCAATTCAAGCCCAATCGATTCGAATGGAGAGGAAAGGAGACAAATCGAGATGAATCGAATCGATTAGAATAGATTAGAGTAGGGTAGGGTAGAACAGAATAGAATAGAATAGAGTAGAAAAGCACAGAATGGTGTGGAAGGGAGTTGAATGGAGCCAAATAGAGACAAATAAAGTAGAAAGGGTTGAGTAGAGCTGAGCAGGGCTGAATAAGATTCACTCGAGCCTAATTATGCTGAATTGAGCAGAATCGAGACGAATTGACCCAATTCAAGCCAAACAGAGCTAAATCGAGCCGATTCAAGCCTAATCACATGGAATCGCGTCGAAATGCGTTGAATCGAATAGATTAGAGTAGAGGAGGGTACGGCAGGAGAGGCTAGACTACAACACAACACAACACAATAGAAAGAAGAGAATAGAATTAAGTAGAGTCGGGTCCAGTAGAATAGAGTCAAATTGAGCTGAAGAGAGCCGAAAAGAGCCAAACAGAGCTGAATACAGCCGAATTGACCAAATTCAAGGTGAATCGAGATGAATCATGTCGAGTCGTTTGAAACGTGTCGAATCGAATCAAATAGATTAGTGTGGGGAAGGTAAGGTTAGGGTAGGGTAGAGAAGAATAGAATAGAGTAGAATAGAACAGAACAGAAAGAATCGAGTAGACTAGAGTCAAATAGAGTCGAATACTGCCAAAAAGAGCCGAATAGAGTGGAAAAGAGCCGAATAGAACCGAATCGAGTTTAATGGAGCAGAAAGGAGATGAATCGAGCCGATATGACCCGAATCAGGTCGAATCCCATTCAAGTGTGTCGAATAGCATAGAACAGATTACAGTAGGCTAAGTTAGGGTAGGGTAGGGTAGAATAGAGTGCAGTAGAACAGAAGAGAACAGAACTGAAAGAATAGGGTCGAGACGAGCAGAGTATAGAAGAGTAGAGTAGAGCAGAATCAAACATTGTCGAATAGGGCCAAATAGAGCCCAAAAGAGCTAAATGGATAGAAACCAAGAGGAATCACACCGAATCCCGTGGAATCGTGCCGTATCGCGTCGAATCCCGTCGAATTGCATTGAATCTGATCAATTCCAATCCAATCAATTAGAATAGACTAGAGTAGGGTAGAGTACAATACAATACAGTAGAGAATAGTTTAGGATGGAGTAGAATGGTGCAGCATGGAGTCGAGTGGAGTCGAAAAGAGATAATAGAGTTGAGTAGAGTCTAATAGAGCCGAATCGAGCTGAATAGAGCCTATTCGAGCTGACTAGAGCCGAATGGAGCCGATTAGAGCTGAATCGAACCGATTTGAGCCGATTGGGGATGAATGGAGTGGAAAGGAGCCGATTTGAGCCGAATCGCGTGGAGATGCGTGGAATCGAATCCAGTAGAATAGATTAGATTAGGGTAGGATGGAATAGAGTAGACTTGAACACAGTAGAAGAGAATGGAAAGGATACAATAGAATAGAGTAGAAAAGGGTAGAGCAGAGCAGAATAGTGTAGAGTAGAATAGAGTAGAGTAGAACAGAGTCGAATCAAGCTGAATGGAAACGAAACGAGACAAATCGCGTCGAATGGCGTCGAATCCCATCGAATCAATTACAGTAGGGAATAGTAGAAGAGCGTAGAATGGAGTAGAATGGTGTGCAATGGAATCGAGTAGAGTAGAAAAGAGCTGAAGAGAGCCGAAGAGGGCCAAAGAGGGCCAAATCGAGCTGAACCGAGAGAAATCGAGCCAAATCCAGTGAATCGAGCCTAACGGAGCCAAATCGAGCCTAATCGAGCTGAATCGACACCATTCGAGACAAATGGAGCCGAATGGACATGAATCACACTGATTCGGTCCCTAGTCGCGTCAAAATTTCTCGAATTCAATTGAATAGACTAGACTAGGGGAGGTTCGGGTAGGCTAGAGTAGGGTAGAATAGAGTAGAATAGAATAAAACAGAACAGAACACAACAAAATAGAACCGAACGACACAGAACGAATACAGAAAAGAGTAGGCTAGAGTGGAGTAGAGGGGAATAGAGTAGAGTAGAATAGATTTGAACAGAGCCAAATTGAGCCGAATCGCGTTGAAATGGGTTGAATCAAATCCAATCAAGTGGATTACAATACCTTAGAGTTGGGTAGCATAGGGTAGGGTAGAATAGAGTAGAATAGTACAGAACAGAGTAGAAACAATACAATAGAGTAGAGAAGAGTAGAATAGAGCTGAATAGAGCCAAATGCAGACAAAATGAGAGGAATCGTGTAGAAGCAAGTAGAGTAAATTAGGGTGGTGTTGGGTAGGGTAGAGCAGAATAGAGTAGAATAGTGTAGAATAGTGTGGAATGAATAGAATGGAGTAGAATGGAGTCAAATAGAAACGAATAGAGTAGAAAAGAGTCGAATAGAGCAGAATAGGGCCGAAGAAGGCCAAATCGAGCAGATTCGAAGCGATTCAAGCCAAAACAAGCTGAATGGAGCCTAACTGAGCCGAATAGAGCCAAATCGAGCCGAATCGAGCCGATTCAAGCTTCATCGCCTCGAATCGCGTTCAACGCGTCAAATCCAATCGAGACGTATAGATTAGAGAAGGGGAGGGGAGGGGAGGGGAGAATAGAACAGAGTAGAGTGGAATAGAAGAGATTAGAACAGAATAGAAGGAATAGAATCAAGTGGAAAAGAGTAGAGTCGAATAGAGCCGAATAAGCTGAATAGAGACGAATGGAGCTGAATACAGCCGAAAAGAGCTGTATACTGCCGAATCACACCTAATCGAGTGGAATCAAGCAGAATCGCACTGACTGTCACCGAACAGCGTCGAATCGAATCAGGTCGAATCGAGTCGAGTCACATCGTTTTGAATCAAACAAGGTCAAATCGCTTCATATCGTGTCGAATCCCATCGAATCACGTCGAATAACTTCGAATTGCGTCAAACCTCAGAGAATCCTACTGAATCACGTCGAGTCGCATGGAATCTCATCAAATCCCTTCAGATTTGCCGAATCCAGTCAAGTCCTATCAAATCGCTTTGCACGGAATCGAATTGAATCCAACAGATTAAAGTAGGGTAGGTTCGGGTGGGGTGCCGTTGGGTCGGGTAGGGTAGAATAGAATAGAGTACAACAGAATAGGAGAGAATAGAACAGAACAGAAAGAATACAACAGAATAGAATTGAGTCAGAGAGAACATAGCCGAATTGAGCCGAGTGGAGACAAAACGAGACGAATCACGTCCGGTTGCTTCGAATCGCGTCAAATCAAATCGAATCGATTAGAAGAGATTAGGGTAGGGAAGGGTAGAATAGAAGAGAGGAAAATAGTGAGGAATGGAGTTGAACGGAGTCCAATAGAGACGGATAGATATGAATAGAGTACAAAAGAGTCTAATAGAGCAGAATAGGGCCGAATAGGCCCAAATAAGGCCTAATTGAGCAGAATCCAGCAGAATCGATGGAATTCGAGCCTAATCGAGCCGAATGGAGTGAAATGGAGCCAAGTCGAGCCGAATAGAGCCGATTCGAACTGAATCGAGCTGATTCAAGCCTAATCGCGTCAAATCGCGTGGAAATACGTCACATCGAATCTAATCAAATAGATTAGGGAAGGGTAGGGGAGGGGCGGGTGGGTAGAATAGAACAGAATAGTACAGAATAGAATATAGTACAGTAGGGTAGAGTAGAGAGAGTAAAGCAGACAAGAGTAGAGCAGAGTAGAATTGAGTCCAATAGAGTCAAAGAGTGCAGGATATAGCTGAATAGAGCCAATTCTGGCCGAATCGAGTCAAATGGAAACAAAACGAGATGAATCACACCGAATTGCTTCGAATCGCATCCAATCGAATAGATTAGAGTATCGTAGGGTAGAGTAGAACAGAATAGAGTAGAATAGTGTAGAATGGAGAAGAGTGGCGTCAAATGGAGTCGAACAGAGACAAATAGAGTAGAAAAGAGTCGAATCGAGCCAAATAGGGCCGAATAAGGCTGAACCGAGTGGAAACGAGCTGAATTGAAGCGATTCGAGCCAAATCGAGCTGAATCGAGCTGATGTTGCGAAATCGAGCCGACTCAAGCGTGATGGTGTCCGGTCGCATCGAAATGCTTTGAATCGAATCAAATGGAATCGATTAGAATAGGTTAGGGTAGGGTAGTTTATGATAGGAAGACTAGGGTAGATGCAAGTAGACTACATTAGAGTAGACAAGAGAAGGCTAGAGTAGAAGCCTAGACTAGTAAGCTGGACTAGTCAGCTAGACTAGTGGCATAGAGCAGTAGCCTAGACAACTAGTCTTGAAGAGTACCCTAAGTCAGTAATCTGAACGAGTACCCTTGCCTGAACTCTTAGCCTAATCTAGTACCCTTGCCTTAACTAGTAGTCCTAACAAGTACCCTTGCCTTAACCAGTAGTCTTCACTAGTACCCTTGCCTTCACTAGTAGTATGTCCTTAACAAGTAGCCTGAACTGGTACCCTTGCCTTAACCAGTACCCTCAACAAGTACCCATGCCTTAACTAGTAGCCTGGCCTTAACTAGTAGCCTGGCCTTAACTAGTAGCCTGGACTTAACTAGTACCCTGGCCTTAACTAGTAGCCTGAACTAGTACACTTGCCTTAAGGAGTACCCTTGCCCGAACTACTCCCCTTAATTAGGACCCTTATTGAGTAACCCTAAGTAGTAGAGTATGGTACGGTGGGGTAGCATAGGGTAGGGAAGCATACGGTGGAACAGAGAAAATAGAAGGAAATAGAATAGAACAGCATAGGTCAGGGTAGGTTAGCTTAGTGTAGGGTATGGTAGAGTAGCATAGGATGGAATCGAGAAAATAGAAAAGGAGACTAGAAAAGAGCAGACTAGATTAGGATAGGCTAGGGTGGGGGAGGGTTTTGTAGAATACAGTAGTGTAGAATGGAATAGAATGGTGTGGAATGGAGTCAAATGGATTCGAACACAGATGCAGAGAGTAGAAAAGAGTTGAATAGAGCCGAATAACGCTGAATAGGACCACATATGGCCAAAATGAGCCGAATCGAGTCGAGTCGACCAGATTCGGGATGAATGGAGCCTAGTGGAGCTGAAACGAGCCAAATAGAGACAAACTGAACCCAGCAAAATCGAGCCAAAACACACTTAATTGCATCCTATTGCATCGGATCTCGTCGAATTCCATCAAATCCCACCAAAACGCATCAAATCTCGCGGAATCTCACCGAATCCCGTCGAATTGTCTCAAATCGGGTCGAATGGTGTCAAACTGAATGGAATCGAATTAAATTGAATAGATTAGAGTAGTGTAGGTTAGACTGGGATTCAGTAGGGAAGGGCACAGAAGAATAGAATAGAGTAGAACAGAAGAGAATACCAAGAGTAGAATGGAGTAGAGTTGAGTAGAGTGGAATAGTCAGAGTCGGGTAGTGCAGAATATAGATGAATAGATCCAATTCAAGCCCAATCGATTCGAATGGAGAGGAAAGGAGACAAATCGTGATGAATCGAATCGATTAGAATAGATTAGAGTAGCGTAGGCTAGAACAGAATAGAATAGAGTAGAAAAGAGTAGAATGGTGTGGAAGGGAGTTGAATGGAGCCAAATAGAGACAAATAAAGTAGAAAGCGTTGAGTAGAGCTGAACAGGGCTGAATAAGGTTCACTCGAGCCTAATTATGCTGAATTGAGCAGAATCGAGACGAATTGACCCAATTCAAGCCAAATAGAGCTAAATCGAGCCGATTCAAGCCTAATCACATGGAATCGCGTCGAAATGCGTTGAATCGAATAGATTAGAGTAGAGGAGGGTACGGCAGGAGAGGCTAGACTACAACACAACACAACACAATAGAAAGAAGAGAATAGAATTAAGTAGAGTCGGGTCCAGTAGAATAGAGTCAAATTGAGCTGAAGAGAGCCGAAAAGAGCCAAACAGAGCTGAATACAGCCGAATTGACCAAATTCAAGGTGAATCGAGATGAATCATGTCGAGTCGTTTGAAACGTGTCGAATCGAATCAAATAGATTAGTGTGGGGAAGGTAAGGTTAGGGTAGGGTAGAGAAGAATAGAATAGAGTAGAATAGAACAGAACAGAAAGAATCGAGTAGACTAGAGTCAAATAGAGTCGAATACTGCCAAAAAGAGCCGAATAGAGTGGAAAAGAGCCGAATAGAACCGAATCGAGTTTAATGGAGCAGAAAGGAGATGAATCGAGCCGATATGACCCGAATCAGGTCGAATCCCATTCAAGTGTGTCGAATAGCATAGAACAGATTACAGTAGGCTAAGTTAGGGTAGGGTAGGGTAGAATAGAGTGCAGTAGAACAGAACAGAACAGAACTGAAAGAATAGAGTCGAGACGAGCAGAGTATAGAAGAGTAGAGTAGAGCAGAGTCGAACATTGTCGAATAGGGCCAAATAGAGCCCAAAAGAGCTAAATGGATAGAAACCAAGATGAATCACGCCGAATCCCGTGGAATCGTGCCGTATCGCGTTGAATCCCGTCGAATTGCATTGAATCTGATCAATTCCAATCCAATCCAATCCAATCAATTAGAATAGACTAGAGTAGGGTAGAGTACAATACAATACAGTAGAGAATAGTTTAGGATGGAGTAGAATGGTGTAGCATGGAGTCGAGTGGAGTCGAAAAGAGATAATAGAGTTGAGTAGAGTCTAATAGAGCCGAATCGAGCTGAATAGAGCCTATTCGAGCTGACTAGAGCCGAATGGAGCCGATTAGAGCTGAATCGAACCGATTTGAGCCGATTGGGGATGAATGGAGTGGAAAGGAGCCGATTTGAGCCGAATCGCATGGAGATGCGTGGAATCGAATCCAGTAGAATAGATTAGATTAGGGTAGGATGGAATAGAGTAGACTTGAACACAGTAGAAGAGAATGGAAAGGATACAATAGAATAGAGTAGAAAAGGGTAGAGCAGAGCAGAATAGTGTAGAGTAGAATAGAGTAGAGTAGAACAGAGTCGAATCAAGCTGAATGGAAACGAAACGAGACAAATCGCGTCGAATGGCGTCGAATCCCATCGAATCAATTACAGTAGGGAATAGTAGAAGAGCGTAGAATGGAGTAGAATGGTGTGCAATGGAATCGAGTAGAGTAGAAAAGAGCTGAAGAGAGCCGAAGAGGGCCAAAGAGGGCCAAATCGAGCTGAACCGAGAGAAATCAAGCCGAATCCAGTGAATCGAGCCTAACGGAGCCAAATCGAGCCTAATCGAGCTGAATCGACACTATTCGAGACAAATGGAGCCGAATGGACATGAATCACACCGATGCGGCCCCTAGTCGCGTCAAAGTTTCTCGAATTCAATTGAATAGACTAGAGTAGGGGAGGTTCGGGTAGGCTAGAGTAGGGTAGAATAGAGTAGAATAGAATAAAACAGAACAGAACACAACAAAATAGAACAGAACAACACAGAACGAATACAGAAAAGAGTAGGCTAGAGTAGAGTAGAGGGGAATAGAGTAGAGTAGAATAGATTTGAACAGAGCCAAATCGAGACGAATCACGTTGAAATGGGTTGAATCAAATCCAATCAAGTGGATTACAATACCTTAGAGTTGGGTAGCATAGGGTAGGGTAGAATAGAGTAGAATAGTACAGAACAGAGTAGAAACAATACAATAGAGTAGAGTAGAATAGAGCTGAATAGAGCCAAATGCAGACAAAATGAGAGGAATCGTGTAGAAGCAAGTAGAGTAAATTAGAGTGGTGTTGGGTAGGGTAGAGCAGAATAGAGTAGAATAGTGTGGAATGAATAGAATGGAGTAGAATGGAGTCAAGTAGAAACGAATAGAGTAGAAGAGAGTCGAATAGAGCAGAATAGGGCCGAAGAAGGCCAAATCGAGCAGATTCGAAGCGATTCAAGCCAAAACAAGCTGAATGGAGCCTAACTGAGCCGAATAGAGCCAAATCGAGCCGAATCGAGCCGATTCAAGCTTCATCGCCTGGAATCGCGTTCAACGCGTCAAATCCAATCGAGACGTATAGATTAGAGAAGGGGAGGGGAGGGGAGAATAGAACAGAGTAGAGTGGAATAGAAGAGATTAGAACAGAATAGAAGGAATAGAATCAAGTGGAAAAGAGTAGAGTCGAATAGAGCCGAATAAGCTGAATAGAGACGAATGGAGCTGAATACAGCCGAAAAGAGCTGTATACTGCCGAATCACACCTAATCGAGTGGAATCAAGCAGAATCGCACTGACTGTCACCGAACAGCGTCGAATCGAATCAGGTCGAATCGAGTCGAGTCACATCGTTTTGAATCAAACAAGGTCAAATCGCTTCATATCGTGTCGAATCCCATCGAATCACGTCGAATAACTTCGAATTGCGTCAAACCTCAGAGAATCCTACTGAATCACGTCGAGTCGCATGGAATCTCATCAAATCCCTTCAGATTTGCCGAATCCAGTCAAGTCCTATCAAATCGCTTTGCACGGAATCGAATTGAATCCAATAGATTAAAGTAGGGTAGGTTCGGGTGGGGTGCCGTTGGGTCGGGTAGGGTAGAATAGAATAGAGTACAACAGAATAGGAGAGAATAGAACAGAACAGAAAGAATACAACAGAATAGAATAGAGTCAAAGAGAGAGAACATAGCCGAATTGAGCCGAGTGGAGACAAAACGAGACGAATCACGTCCGGTTGCTTCGAATCGCGTCAAATCAAATCGAATCGATTAGAAGAGATTAGGGTAGGGAAGGGTAGAATAGAAGAGAGGAAAATAGTGAGGAATGGAGTTGAACGGAGTCCAATAGAGACGGATAGATATGAATAGAGTACAAAAGAGTCTAATAGAGCAGAATAGGGCCGAATAGGCCCAAATAAGGCCTAATTGAGCAGAATCCAGCAGAATCGATGGAATTCGAGCCTAATCGAGCCGAATGGAGTGAAATGGAGCCAAGTCGAGCCGAATAGAGCCGATTCGAACTGAATCGAGCTGATTCAAGCCTAATCGCGTCAAATCGCGTGGAAATACGTCACATCGAATCTAATCAAATAGATTAGGGAAGGGGAGGGGAGGGGCGGGTGGGTAGAATAGAACAGAATAGTACAGAATAGAATATAGTACAGTAGGGTAGAGTAGAGAGAGTAAAGCAGACAAGAGTAGAGCAGAGTAGAATTGAGTCAAATAGAGTCAAAGAGTGCAGGATATAGCTGAATAGAGCCAATTCTGGCCGAATCGAGTCAAATGGAAACAAAACGAGATGAATCACACCGAATTGCTTCGAATCGCATCCAATCGAATAGATTAGAGTATCGTAGGGTAGAGTAGAACAGAATAGAGTAGAATAGTGTAGAATGGAGAAGAGTGGAGTCAAATGGAGTCGAACAGAGACAAATAGAGTAGAAAAGAGTCGAATCGAGCCAAATAGGGCCGAATAAGGCTGAACCGAGTGGAAACGAGCTGAATTGAAGCGATTCGAGCCAAATCGAGCTGAATCGAGCTGATGTTGCGAAATCGAGCCGACTCAAGCGTGATGGTGTCCGGTCGCATCGAAATGCTTTGAATCGAATCAAATGGAATCGATTAGAATAGGTTAGGGTAGGGTAGTTTATGATAGGAAGACTAGGGTAGATGCAAGTAGACTACATTAGAGTAGACAAGAGAAGGCTAGAGTAGAAGCCTAGACTAGTAAGCTGGACTAGTCAGCTAGACTAGTGGCATAGAGCAGTAGCCTAGACAACTAGTCTTGAAGAGTACCCTAAGTCAGTAATCTGAACGAGTACCCTTGCCTGAACTCTTAGCCTAATCTAGTACCCTTGCCTTAACTAGTAGTCCTAACAAGTACCCTTGCCTTAACCAGTAGTCTTCACTAGTACCCTTGCCTTCACTAGTAGTATGTCCTTAACAAGTAGCCTGAACTGGTACCCTTGCCTTAACCAGTACCCTCAACAAGTACCCATGCCTTAACTAGTAGCCTGGCCTTAACTAGTAGCCTGGCCTTAACTAGTAGCCTGGACTTAACTAGTACCCTGGCCTTAACTAGTAGCCTGAACTAGTACACTTGCCTTAAGGAGTACCCTTGCCCGAACTACTCCCCTTAATTAGGACCCTTATTGAGTAACCCTAAGTAGTAGAGTATGGTACGGTGGGGTAGCATAGGGTAGGGAAGCATACGGTGGAACAGAGAAAATAGAAGGAAATAGAATAGAACAGCATAGGTCAGGGTAGGTTAGCTTAGTGTAGGGTATGGTAGAGTAGCATAGGATGGAATCGAGAAAATAGAAAAGGAGACTAGAAAAGAGCAGACTAGATTAGGATAGGCTAGGGTGGGGGAGGGTTTTGTAGAATACAGTAGTGTAGAATGGAATAGAATGGTGTGGAATGGAGTCAAATGGATTCGAACACAGATGCAGAGAGTAGAAAAGAGTTGAATAGAGCCGAATAACGCTGAATAGGACCACATATGGCCAAAATGAGCCGAATCGAGTCGAGTCGACCAGATTCGGGATGAATGGAGCCTAGTGGAGCTGAAACGAGCCAAATAGAGACAAACTGAACCCAGCAAAATCGAGCCAAAACACACTTAATTGCATCCTATTGCATCGGATCTCGTCGAATTCCATCAAATCCCACCAAAACGCATCAAATCTCGCGGAATCTCACCGAATCCCGTCGAATTGTCTCAAATCGGGTCGAATGGTGTCAAACTGAATGGAATCGAATTAAATTGAATAGATTAGAGTAGTGTAGGTTAGACTGGGATTCAGTAGGGAAGGGCACAGAAGAATAGAATAGAGTAGAACAGAAGAGAATACCAAGAGTAGAATGGAGTAGAGTTGAGTAGAGTGGAATAGTCAGAGTCGGGTAGTGCAGAATATAGATGAATAGATCCAATTCAAGCCCAATCGATTCGAATGGAGAGGAAAGGAGACAAATCGTGATGAATCGAATCGATTAGAATAGATTAGAGTAGCGTAGGCTAGAACAGAATAGAATAGAGTAGAAAAGAGTAGAATGCTGTGGAAGGGAGTTGAATGGAGCCAAATAGAGACAAATAAAGTAGAAAGGGTTGAGTAGAGCTGAACAGGGCTGAATAAGGTTCACTCGAGCCTAATTATGCTGAATTGAGCAGAATCGAGACGAATTGACCCAATTCAAGCCAAATAGAGCTAAATCGAGCCGATTCAAGCCTAATCACATGGAATCGCGTCGAAATGCGTTGAATCGAATAGATTAGAGTAGAGGAGGGTACGGCAGGAGAGGCTAGACTACAACACAACACAACACAATAGAAAGAAGAGAATAGAATTAAGTAGAGTCGGGTCCAGTAGAATAGAGTCAAATTGAGCTGAAGAGAGCCGAAAAGAGCCAAACAGAGCTGAATACAGCCGAATTGACCAAATTCAAGGTGAATCGAGATGAATCATGTCGAGTCGTTTGAAACGTGTCGAATCGAATCAAATAGATTAGTGTGGGGAAGGTAAGGTTAGGGTAGGGTAGAGAAGAATAGAATAGAGTAGAATAGAACAGAACAGAAAGAATCGAGTAGACTAGAGTCAAATAGAGTCGAATACTGCCAAAAAGAGCCGAATAGAGTGGAAAAGAGCCGAATAGAACCGAATCGAGTTTAATGGAGCAGAAAGGAGATGAATCGAGCCGATATGACCCGAATCAGGTCGAATCCCATTCAAGTGTGTCGAATAGCATAGAACAGATTACAGTAGGCTAAGTTAGGGTAGGGTAGGGTAGAATAGAGTGCAGTAGAACAGAACAGAACAGAACTGAAAGAATAGAGTCGAGACGAGCAGAGTATAGAAGAGTAGAGTAGAGCAGAGTCGAACATTGTCGAATAGGGCCAAATAGAGCCCAAAAGAGCTAAATGGATAGAAACCAAGATGAATCACGCCGAATCCCGTGGAATCGTGCCGTATCGCGTCGAATCCCGTCGAATTGCATTGAATCTGATCAATTCCAATCCAATCCAATCCAATCAATTAGAATAGACTACAGTAAGGTAGAGTACAATACAATACAGTAGAGAATAGTTTAGGATGGAGTAGAATGGTGTAGCATGGAGTCGAGTGGAGTCGAAAAGAGATAATAGAGTTGAGTAGAGTCTAATAGAGCCGAATCGAGCTGAATAGAGCCTATTCGAGCTGACTAGAGCCGAATGGAGCCGATTAGAGCTGAATCGAACCGATTTGAGCCGATTGGGGATGAATGGAGTGGAAAGGAGCCGATTTGAGCCGAATCGCATGGAGATGCGTGGAATCGAATCCAGTAGAATAGATTAGATTAGGGTAGGATGGAATAGAGTAGACTTGAACACAGTAGAAGAGAATGGAAAGGATACAATAGAATAGAGTAGAAAAGGGTAGAGCAGAGCAGAATAGTGTAGAGTAGAATAGAGTAGAGTAGAACAGAGTCGAATCAAGCTGAATGGAAACGAAACGAGACAAATCGCGTCGAATGGCGTCGAATCCCATCGAATCAATTACAGTAGGGAATAGTAGAAGAGCGTAGAATGGAGTAGAATGGTGTGCAATGGAATCGAGTAGAGTAGAAAAGAGCTGAAGAGAGCCGAAGAGGGCCAAAGAGGGCCAAATCGAGCTGAACCGAGAGAAATCGAGCCGAATCCAGTGAATCGAGCCTAACGGAGCCAAATCGAGCCTAATCGAGCTGAATCGACACTATTCGAGACAAATGGAGCCGAATGGACATGAATCACACCGATGCGGCCCCTAGTCGCGTCAAAGTTTCTCGAATTCAATTGAATAGACTAGAGTAGGGGAGGTTCGGGTAGGCTAGAGTAGGGTAGAATAGAGTAGAATAGAATAAAACAGAACAGAACACAACAAAATAGAACAGAACAACACAGAACGAATACAGAAAAGAGTAGGCTAGAGTAGAGTAGAGGGGAATAGAGTAGAGTAGAATAGATTTGAACAGAGCCAAATCGAGACGAATCACGTTGAAATGGGTTGAATCAAATCCAATCAAGTGGATTACAATACCTTAGAGTTGGGTAGCATAGGGTAGGGTAGAATAGAGTAGAATAGTACAGAACAGAGTAGAAACAATACAATAGAGTAGAGTAGAATAGAGCTGAATAGAGCCAAATGCAGACAAAATGAGAGGAATCGTGTAGAAGCAAGTAGAGTAAATTAGAGTGGTGTTGGGTAGGGTAGAGCAGAATAGAGTAGAATAGTGTGGAATGAATAGAATGGAGTAGAATGGAGTCAAGTAGAAACGAATAGAGTAGAAGAGAGTCGAATAGAGCAGAATAGGGCCGAAGAAGGCCAAATCGAGCAGATTCGAAGCGATTCAAGCCAAAACAAGCTGAATGGAGCCTAACTGAGCCGAATAGAGCCAAATCGAGCCGAATCGAGCCGATTCAAGCTTCATCGCCTGGAATCGCGTTCAACGCGTCAAATCCAATCGAGACGTATAGATTAGAGAAGGGGAGGGGAGGGGAGAATAGAACAGAGTAGAGTGGAATAGAAGAGATTAGAACAGAATAGAAGGAATAGAATCAAGTGGAAAAGAGTAGAGTCGAATAGAGCCGAATAAGCTGAATAGAGACGAATGGAGCTGAATACAGCCGAAAAGAGCTGTATACTGCCGAATCACACCTAATCGAGTGGAATCAAGCAGAATCGCACTGACTGTCACCGAACAGCGTCGAATCGAATCAGGTCGAATCGAGTCGAGTCACATCGTTTTGAATCAAACAAGGTCAAATCGCTTCATATCGTGTCGAATCCCATCGAATCACGTCGAATAACTTCGAATTGCGTCAAACCTCAGAGAATCCTACTGAATCACGTCGAGTCGCATGGAATCTCATCAAATCCCTTCAGATTTGCCGAATCCAGTCAAGTCCTATCAAATCGCTTTGCACGGAATCGAATTGAATCCAATAGATTAAAGTAGGGTAGGTTCGGGTGGGGTGCCGTTGGGTCGGGTAGGGTAGAATAGAATAGAGTACAACAGAATAGGAGAGAATAGAACAGAACAGAAAGAATACAACAGAATAGAATAGAGTCAAAGAGAGAGAACATAGCCGAATTGAGCCGAGTGGAGACAAAACGAGACGAATCACGTCCGGTTGCTTCGAATCGCGTCAAATCAAATCGAATCGATTAGAAGAGATTAGGGTAGGGAAGGGTAGAATAGAAGAGAGGAAAATAGTGAGGAATGGAGTTGAACGGAGTCCAATAGAGACGGATAGATATGAATAGAGTACAAAAGAGTCTAATAGAGCAGAATAGGGCCGAATAGGCCCAAATAAGGCCTAATTGAACAGAATCCAGCAGAATCGATGGAATTCGAGCCTAATCGAGCCGAATGGAGTGAAATGGAGCCAAGTCGAGCCGAATAGAGCCGATTCGAACTGAATCGAGCTGATTCAAGCCTAATCGCGTCAAATCGCGTGGAAATACGTCACATCGAATCTAATCAAATAGATTAGGGAAGGGTAGGGGAGGGGCGGGTGGGTAGAATAGAACAGAATAGTACAGAATAGAATATAGTACAGTAGGGTAGAGTAGAGAGAGTAAAGCAGACAAGAGTAGAGCAGAGTAGAATTGAGTCAAATAGAGTCAAAGAGTGCAGGATATAGCTGAATAGAGCCAATTCTGGCCGAATCGAGTCAAATGGAAACAAAACGAGATGAATCACACCGAATTGCTTCGAATCGCATCCAATCGAATAGATTAGAGTATCGTAGGGTAGAGTAGAACAGAATAGAGTAGAATAGTGTAGAATGGAGAAGAGTGGAGTCAAATGGAGTCGAACAGAGACAAATAGAGTAGAAAAGAGTCGAATCGAGCCAAATAGGGCCGAATAAGGCTGAACCGAGTGGAAACGAGCTGAATTGAAGCGATTCGAGCCAAATCGAGCTGAATCGAGCTGATGTTGCGAAATCGAGCCGACTCAAGCGTGATGGTGTCCGGTCGCATCGAAATGCTTTGAATCGAATCAAATGGAATCGATTAGAATAGGTTAGGGTAGGGTAGTTTATGATAGGAAGACTAGGGTAGATGCAAGTAGACTACATTAGAGTAGACAAGAGAAGGCTAGAGTAGAAGCCTAGACTAGTAAGCTGGACTAGTCAGCTAGACTAGTGGCATAGAGCAGTAGCCTAGACAACTAGTCTTGAAGAGTACCCTAAGTCAGTAATCTGAACGAGTACCCTTGCCTGAACTCTTAGCCTAATCTAGTACCCTTGCCTTAACTAGTAGTCCTAACAAGTACCCTTGCCTTAACCAGTAGTCTTCACTAGTACCCTTGCCTTCACTAGTAGTATGTCCTTAACAAGTAGCCTGAACTGGTACCCTTGCCTTAACCAGTACCCTCAACAAGTACCCATGCCTTAACTAGTAGCCTGGCCTTAACTAGTAGCCTGGCCTTAACTAGTAGCCTGGACTTAACTAGTACCCTGGCCTTAACTAGTAGCCTGAACTAGTACACTTGCCTTAAGGAGTACCCTTGCCCGAACTACTCCCCTTAATTAGGACCCTTATTGAGTAACCCTAAGTAGTAGAGTATGGTACGGTGGGGTAGCATAGGGTAGGGAAGCATACGGTGGAACAGAGAAAATAGAAGGAAATAGAATAGAACAGCATAGGTCAGGGTAGGTTAGCTTAGTGTAGGGTATGGTAGAGTAGCATAGGATGGAATCGAGAAAATAGAAAAGGAGACTAGAAAAGAGCAGACTAGATTAGGATAGGCTAGGGTGGGGGAGGGTTTTGTAGAATACAGTAGTGTAGAATGGAATAGAATGGTGTGGAATGGAGTCAAATGGATTCGAACACAGATGCAGAGAGTAGAAAAGAGTTGAATAGAGCCGAATAACGCTGAATAGGACCACATATGGCCAAAATGAGCCGAATCGAGTCGAGTCGACCAGATTCGGGATGAATGGAGCCTAGTGGAGCTGAAACGAGCCAAATAGAGACAAACTGAACCCAGCAAAATCGAGCCAAAACACACTTAATTGCATCCTATTGCATCGGATCTCGTCGAATTCCATCAAATCCCACCAAAACGCATCAAATCTCGCGGAATCTCACCGAATCCCGTCGAATTGTCTCAAATCGGGTCGAATGGTGTCAAACTGAATGGAATCGAATTAAATTGAATAGATTAGAGTAGTGTAGGTTAGACTGGGATTCAGTAGGGAAGGGCACAGAAGAATAGAATAGAGTAGAACAGAAGAGAATACCAAGAGTAGAATGGAGTAGAGTTGAGTAGAGTGGAATAGTCAGAGTCGGGTAGTGCAGAATATAGATGAATAGATCCAATTCAAGCCCAATCGATTCGAATGGAGAGGAAAGGAGACAAATCGTGATGAATCGAATCGATTAGAATAGATTAGAGTAGCGTAGGCTAGAACAGAATAGAATAGAGTAGAAAAGAGTAGAATGCTGTGGAAGGGAGTTGAATGGAGCCAAATAGAGACAAATAAAGTAGAAAGCGTTGAGTAGAGCTGAACAGGGCTGAATAAGGTTCACTCGAGCCTAATTATGCTGAATTGAGCAGAATCGAGACGAATTGACCCAATTCAAGCCAAATAGAGCTAAATCGAGCCGATTCAAGCCTAATCACATGGAATCGCGTCGAAATGCGTTGAATCGAATAGATTAGAGTAGAGGAGGGTACGGCAGGAGAGGCTAGACTACAACACAACACAACACAATAGAAAGAAGAGAATAGAATTAAGTAGAGTCGGGTCCAGTAGAATAGAGTCAAATTGAGCTGAAGAGAGCCGAAAAGAGCCAAACAGAGCTGAATACAGCCGAATTGACCAAATTCAAGGTGAATCGAGATGAATCATGTCGAGTCGTTTGAAACGTGTCGAATCGAATCAAATAGATTAGTGTGGGGAAGGTAAGGTTAGGGTAGGGTAGAGAAGAATAGAATAGAGTAGAATAGAACAGAACAGAAAGAATCGAGTAGACTAGAGTCAAATAGAGTCGAATACTGCCAAAAAGAGCCGAATAGAGTGGAAAAGAGCCGAATAGAACCGAATCGAGTTTAATGGAGCAGAAAGGAGATGAATCGAGCCGATATGACCCGAATCAGGTCGAATCCCATTCAAGTGTGTCGAATAGCATAGAACAGATTACAGTAGGCTAAGTTAGGGTAGGGTAGGGTAGAATAGAGTGCAGTAGAACAGAACAGAACAGAACTGAAAGAATAGGGTCGAGACGAGCAGAGTATAGAAGAGTAGAGTAGAGCAGAGTCGAACATTGTCGAATAGGGCCAAATAGAGCCCAAAAGAGCTAAATGGATAGAAACCAAGATGAATCACGCCGAATCCCGTGGAATCGTGCCGTATCGCGTTGAATCCCGTCGAATTGCATTGAATCTGATCAATTCCAATCCAATCCAATCCAATCAATTAGAATAGACTAGAGTAGGGTAGAGTACAATACAATACAGTAGAGAATAGTTTAGGATGGAGTAGAATGGTGTAGCATGGAGTCGAGTGGAGTCGAAAAGAGATAATAGAGTTGAGTAGAGTCTAATAGAGCCGAATCGAGCTGAATAGAGCCTATTCGAGCTGACTAGAGCCGAATGGAGCCGATTAGAGCTGAATCGAACCGATTTGAGCCGATTGGGGATGAATGGAGTGGAAAGGAGCCGATTTGAGCCGAATCGCATGGAGATGCGTGGAATCGAATCCAGTAGAATAGATTAGATTAGGGTAGGATGGAATAGAGTAGACTTGAACACAGTAGAAGAGAATGGAAAGGATACAATAGAATAGAGTAGAAAAGGGTAGAGCAGAGCAGAATAGTGTAGAGTAGAATAGAGTAGAGTAGAACAGAGTCGAATCAAGCTGAATGGAAACGAAACGAGACAAATCGCGTCGAATGGCGTCGAATCCCATCGAATCAATTACAGTAGGGAATAGTAGAAGAGCGTAGAATGGAGTAGAATGGTGTGCAATGGAATCGAGTAGAGTAGAAAAGAGCTGAAGAGAGCCGAAGAGGGCCAAAGAGGGCCAAATCGAGCTGAACCGAGAGAAATCGAGCCGAATCCAGTGAATCGAGCCTAACGGAGCCAAATCGAGCCTAATCGAGCTGAATCGACACTATTCGAGACAAATGGAGCCGAATGGACATGAATCACACCGGTGCGGCCCCTAGTCGCGTCAAAGTTTCTCGAATTCAATTGAATAGACTAGAGTAGGGGAGGTTCGGGTAGGCTAGAGTAGGGTAGAATAGAGTAGAATAGAATAAAACAGAACAGAACACAACAAAATAGAACAGAACAACACAGAACGAATTCAGAAAAGAGTAGGCTAGAGTAGAGTAGAGGGGAATAGAGTAGAGTAGAATAGATTTGAACAGAGCCAAATCGAGACGAATCACGTTGAAATGGGTTGAATCAAATCCAATCAAGTGGATTACAATACCTTAGAGTTGGGTAGCATAGGGTAGGGTAGAATAGAGTAGAATAGTACAGAACAGAGTAGAAACAATACAATAGAGTAGAGTAGAATAGAGCTGAATAGAGCCAAATGCAGACAAAATGAGAGGAATCGTGTAGAAGCAAGTAGAGTAAATTAGAGTGGTGTTGGGTAGGGTAGAGCAGAATAGAGTAGAATAGTGTGGAATGAATAGAATGGAGTAGAATGGAGTCAAGTAGAAACGAATAGAGTAGAAGAGAGTCGAATAGAGCAGAATAGGGCCGAAGAAGGCCAAATCGAGCAGATTCGAAGCGATTCAAGCCAAAACAAGCTGAATGGAGCCTAACTGAGCCGAATAGAGCCAAATCGAGCCGAATCGAGCCGATTCAAGCTTCATCGCCTGGAATCGCGTTCAACGCGTCAAATCCAATCGAGACGTATAGATTAGAGAAGGGGAGGGGAGGGGAGAATAGAACAGAGTAGAGTGGAATAGAAGAGATTAGAACAGAATAGAAGGAATAGAATCAAGTGGAAAAGAGTAGAGTCGAATAGAGCCGAATAAGCTGAATAGAGACGAATGGAGCTGAATACAGCCGAAAAGAGCTGTATACTGCCGAATCACACCTAATCGAGTGGAATCAAGCAGAATCGCACTGACTGTCACCGAACAGCGTCGAATCGAATCAGGTCGAATCGAGTCGAGTCACATCGTTTTGAATCAAACAAGGTCAAATCGCTTCATATCGTGTCGAATCCCATCGAATCACGTCGAATAACTTCGAATTGCGTCAAACCTCAGAGAATCCTACTGAATCACGTCGAGTCGCATGGAATCTCATCAAATCCCTTCAGATTTGCCGAATCCAGTCAAGTCCTATCAAATCGCTTTGCACGGAATCGAATTGAATCCAATAGATTAAAGTAGGGTAGGTTCGGGTGGGGTGCCGTTGGGTCGGGTAGGGTAGAATAGAATAGAGTACAACAGAATAGGAGAGAATAGAACAGAACAGAAAGAATACAACAGAATAGAATAGAGTCAAAGAGAGAGAACATAGCCGAATTGAGCCGAGTGGAGACAAAACGAGACGAATCACGTCCGGTTGCTTCGAATCGCGTCAAATCAAATCGAATCGATTAGAAGAGATTAGGGTAGGGAAGGGTAGAATAGAAGAGAGGAAAATAGTGAGGAATGGAGTTGAACGGAGTCCAATAGAGACGGATAGATATGAATAGAGTACAAAAGAGTCTAATAGAGCAGAATAGGGCCGAATAGGCCCAAATAAGGCCTAATTGAGCAGAATCCAGCAGAATCGATGGAATTCGAGCCTAATCGAGCCGAATGGAGTGAAATGGAGCCAAGTCGAGCCGAATAGAGCCGATTCGAACTGAATCGAGCTGATTCAAGCCTAATCGCGTCAAATCGCGTGGAAATACGTCACATCGAATCTAATCAAATAGATTAGGGAAGGGTAGGGGAGGGGCGGGTGGGTAGAATAGAACAGAATAGTACAGAATAGAATATAGTACAGTAGGGTAGAGTAGAGAGAGTAAAGCAGACAAGAGTAGAGCAGAGTAGAATTGAGTCAAATAGAGTCAAAGAGTGCAGGATATAGCTGAATAGAGCCAATTCTGGCCGAATCGAGTCAAATGGAAACAAAACGAGATGAATCACACCGAATTGCTTCGAATCGCATCCAATCGAATAGATTAGAGTATCGTAGGGTAGAGTAGAACAGAATAGCGTAGAATGGAGAAGAGTGGAGTCAAATGGAGTCGAACAGAGACAAATAGAGTAGAAAAGAGTCGAATCGAGCCAAATAGGGCCGAATAAGGCTGAACCGAGTGGAAACGAGCTGAATTGAAGCGATTTGAGCCAAATCGAGCTGAATCGCGCTGATGTTGCAGAATCGAGCCGACTCAAGCGTGATGGTGCCCGGTCGCATCGAAATGCTTTGAATCGAATCAAATGGAATCGATTAGAATAGGTTAGGGTAGGGCAGTTTATGATAGGAAGACTAGGGTAGATGCAAGTAGACTACATTAGAGTAGACAAGAGAAGGCTAGAGTAGAAGCCTAGACTAGTAAGCTGGACTAGTCAGCTAGACTAGTGGCATAGAGCAGTAGCCTAGACAACTAGTCTTGAATAGTACCCTAAGTCAGTAAGCTGAACGAGTACCCTTGCCTGAACTCTTAGCCTAATCTAGTACCCTTGCCTTAACTAGTAGTCCTAACAAGTACCCTTGCCTTAACCAGTAGTCTTCACTAGTACCCTTGCCTTCACTAGTAGTATGTCCTTAACAAGTAGCCTGAACTGGTACCCTTGCCTTAACCAGTACCCTCAACAAGTACCCATGCCTTAACTAGTAGCCTGGACTTAACTAGTAGCCTGGCCTTAACTAGTAGCCTGAACTAGTACCCTTGCCTTAAGGAGTACGCTTGCCCGAACTACTCCCCTTAATTAGGACCCTTATTGAGTAACCCTAAGTAGTAGAGTATGGTACGGTGGGGTAGCATAGGGTAGGGAAGCATACGGTGGAACAGAGAAAATAGAAGGAAATAGAATAGAACAGCATAGGTCAGGGTAGGTTAGCTTAGTGTAGGGTATGGTAGAGTAGCATAGGATGGAATCGAGAAAATAGAAAAGGAGACTAGAAAAGAGCAGACTAGATTAGGATAGGCTAGGGTGGGGGAGGGTTTTGTAGAATACAGTAGTGTAGAATGGAATAGAATGGTGTGGAATGGAGTCAAATGGATTCGAACACAGATGCAGAGAGTAGAAAAGAGTTGAATAGAGCCGAATAACGCTGAATAGGACCACATATGGCCAAAATGAGCCGAATCGAGTCGAGTCGACCAGATTCGGGATGAATGGAGCCTAGTGGAGCTGAAACGAGCCAAATAGAGACAAACTGAACCCAGCAAAATCGAGCCAAAACACACTTAATTGCATCCTATTGCATCGGATCTCGTCGAATTCCATCAAATCCCACCAAAACGCATCAAATCTCGCGGAATCTCACCGAATCCCGTCGAATTGTCTCAAATCGGGTCGAATGGTGTCAAACTGAATGGAATCGAATTAAATTGAATAGATTAGAGTAGTGTAGGTTAGACTGGGATTCAGTAGGGAAGGGCACAGAAGAATAGAATAGAGTAGAACAGAAGAGAATACCAAGAGTAGAATGGAGTAGAGTTGAGTAGAGTGGAATAGTCAGAGTCGGGTAGTGCAGAATATAGATGAATAGATCCAATTCAAGCCGAATCGATTCGAATGGAGAGGAAAGGAGACAAATCGTGATGAATCGAATCGATTAGAATAGATTAGAGTAGCGTAGGCTAGAACAGAATAGAATAGAGTAGAAAAGAGTAGAATGCTGTGGAAGGGAGTTGAATGGAGCCAAATAGAGACAAATAAAGTAGAAAGCGTTGAGTAGAGCTGAACAGGGCTGAATAAGGTTCACTCGAGCCTAATTATGCTGAATTGAGCAGAATCGAGACGAATTGACCCAATTCAAGCCAAATAGAGCTAAATCGAGCCGATTCAAGCCTAATCACATGGAATCGCGTCGAAATGCGTTGAATCGAATAGATTAGAGTAGAGGAGGGTACGGCAGGAGAGGCTAGACTACAACACAACACAACACAATAGAAAGAAGAGAATAGAATTAAGTAGAGTCGGGTCCAGTAGAATAGAGTCAAATTGAGCTGAAGAGAGCCGAAAAGAGCCAAACAGAGCTGAATACAGCCGAATTGACCAAATTCAAGGTGAATCGAGATGAATCATGTCGAGTCGTTTGAAACGTGTCGAATCGAATCAAATAGATTAGTGTGGGGAAGGTAAGGTTAGGGTAGGGTAGAGAAGAATAGAATAGAGTAGAATAGAACAGAACAGAAAGAATCGAGTAGACTAGAGTCAAATAGAGTCGAATACTGCCAAAAAGAGCCGAATAGAGTGGAAAAGAGCCGAATAGAACCGAATCGAGTTTAATGGAGCAGAAAGGAGATGAATCGAGCCGATATGACCCGAATCAGGTCGAATCCCATTCAAGTGTGTCGAATAGCATAGAACAGATTACAGTAGGCTAAGTTAGGGTAGGGTAGGGTAGAATAGAGTGCAGTAGAACAGAACAGAACAGAACTGAAAGAATAGAGTCGAGACGAGCAGAGTATAGAAGAGTAGAGTAGAGCAGAGTCGAACATTGTCGAATAGGGCCAAATAGAGCCCAAAAGAGCTAAATGGATAGAAACCAAGATGAATCACGCCGAATCCCGTGGAATCGTGCCGTATCGCGTTGAATCCCGTCGAATTGCATTGAATCTGATCAATTCCAATCCAATCCAATCCAATCAATTAGAATAGACTAGAGTAGGGTAGAGTACAATACAATACAGTAGAGAATAGTTTAGGATGGAGTAGAATGGTGTAGCATGGAGTCGAGTGGAGTCGAAAAGAGATAATAGAGTTGAGTAGAGTCTAATAGAGCCGAATCGAGCTGAATAGAGCCTATTCGAGCTGACTAGAGCCGAATGGAGCCGATTAGAGCTGAATCGAACCGATTTGAGCCGATTGGGGATGAATGGAGTGGAAAGGAGCCGATTTGAGCCGAATCGCATGGAGATGCGTGGAATCGAATCCAGTAGAATAGATTAGATTAGGGTAGGATGGAATAGAGTAGACTTGAACACAGTAGAAGAGAATGGAAAGGATACAATAGAATAGAGTAGAAAAGGGTAGAGCAGAGCAGAATAGTGTAGAGTAGAATAGAGTAGAGTAGAACAGAGTCGAATCAAGCTGAATGGAAACGAAACGAGACAAATCGCGTCGAATGGCGTCGAATCCCATCGAATCAATTACAGTAGGGAATAGTAGAAGAGCGTAGAATGGAGTAGAATGGTGTGCAATGGAATCGAGTAGAGTAGAAAAGAGCTGAAGAGAGCCGAAGAGGGCCAAAGAGGGCCAAATCGAGCTGAACCGAGAGAAATCGAGCCGAATCCAGTGAATCGAGCCTAACGGAGCCAAATCGAGCCTAATCGAGCTGAATCGACACTATTCGAGACAAATGGAGCCGAATGGACATGAATCACACCGATGCGGCCCCTAGTCGCGTCAAAGTTTCTCGAATTCAGTTGAATAGACTAGAGTAGGGGAGGTTCGGGTAGGCTAGAGTAGGGTAGAATAGAGTAGAATAGAATAAAACAGAACAGAACACAACAAAATAGAACAGAACAACACAGAACGAATACAGAAAAGAGTAGGCTAGAGTAGAGTAGAGGGGAATAGAGTAGAGTAGAATAGATTTGAACAGAGCCAAATCGAGACGAATCACGTTGAAATGGGTTGAATCAAATCCAATCAAGTGGATTACAATACCTTAGAGTTGGGTAGCATAGGGTAGGGTAGAATAGAGTAGAATAGTACAGAACAGAGTAGAAACAATACAATAGAGTAGAGTAGAATAGAGCTGAATAGAGCCAAATGCAGACAAAATGAGAGGAATCGTGTAGAAGCAAGTAGAGTAAATTAGAGTGGTGTTGGGTAGGGTAGAGCAGAATAGAGTAGAATAGTGTGGAATGAATAGAATGGAGTAGAATGGAGTCAAGTAGAAACGAATAGAGTAGAAGAGAGTCGAATAGAGCAGAATAGGGCCGAAGAAGGCCAAATCGAGCAGATTCGAAGCGATTCAAGCCAAAACAAGCTGAATGGAGCCTAACTGAGCCGAATAGAGCCAAATCGAGCCGAATCGAGCCGATTCAAGCTTCATCGCCTGGAATCGCGTTCAACGCGTCAAATCCAATCGAGACGTATAGATTAGAGAAGGGGAGGGGAGGGGAGAATAGAACAGAGTAGAGTGGAATAGAAGAGATTAGAACAGAATAGAAGGAACAGAATCGAGTAGAATCGAGTGGAAAAGAGTGGAGTCGAATACAGTCGAATAGAGCCGAATAAGCTGAATAGAGACGAATGGAGCTGAATACAGCCGAAAAGAGCTGTATACTGCCGAATCACACCTAATCGAGCGGAATCAAGCAGAATCGCACTGACTGTCACCGAACAGCGTCGAATCGAATCAGGTCGAATCGAGTCGAGTCACATCGTTTTGAATCAAACAAGGTCAAATCGCTTCATATCGTGTCGAATCCCATCGAATCACGTCGAATAACTTCGAATTGCATCAAACCTCAGAGAATCCTACTGAATCACGTCGAGTCGCATGGAATCTCATCAAATCCCTTCAGATTTGCCGAATCCAGTCAAGTCCTATCAAATCGCTTTGCACGGAATCGAATTGAATCCAATAGATTAAAGTAGGGTAGGTTCGGGTGGGGTGCCGTTGGGTCGGGTAGGGTAGAATAGAATAGAGTACAACAGAATAGGAGAGAATAGAACAGAACAGAAAGAATACAACAGAATAGAATAGAGTCAAAGAGAGAGAACATAGCCGAATTGAGCCGAGTGGAGACAAAACGAGACGAATCACGTCCTGTTGCTTCGAATCGCGTCAAATCAAATCGAATCGATTAGAAGAGATTAGGGTAGGGAAGGGTAGAATAGAAGAGAGGAAAATAGTGAGGAATGGAGTTGAACGGAGTCCAATAGAGACGGATAGATATGAACAGAGTACAAAAGAGTCTAATAGAGCAGAATAGGGCCGAATAGGCCCAAATAAGGCCTAATTGAGCAGAATCCAGCAGAATCGATGGAATTCGAGCCTAATCGAGCCGAATGGAGTGAAATGGAGCCAAGTCGAGCCGAATAGAGCCGATTCGAACTGAATCGAGCTGATTCAAGCCTAATCGCGTCAAATCGCGTGGAAATACGTCACATCGAATCTAATCAAATAGATTAGGGAAGGGTAGGGGAGGGGCGGGTGGGTAGAATAGAACAGAATAGTACAGAATAGAATATAGTACAGTAGGGTAGAGTAGAGAGAGTAAAGCAGACAAGAGTAGAGCAGAGTAGAATTGAGTCAAATAGAGTCAAAGAGTGCAGGATATAGCTGAATAGAGCCAATTCTGGCCGAATCGAGTCAAATGGAAACAAAACGAGATGAATCACACCGAATTGCTTCGAATCGCATCCAATCGAATAGATTAGAGTATCGTAGGGTAGAGTAGAACAGAATAGCGTAGAATGGAGAAGAGTGGAGTCAAATGGAGTCGAACAGAGACAAATAGAGTAGAAAAGAGTCGAATCGAGCCAAATAGGGCCGAATAAGGCTGAACCGAGTGGAAACGAGCTGAATTGAAGCGATTTGAGCCAAATCGAGCTGAATCGCGCTGATGTTGCAGAATCGAGCCGACTCAAGCGTGATGGTGCCCGGTCGCATCGAAATGCTTTGAATCGAATCAAATGGAATCGATTAGAATAGGTTAGGGTAGGGCAGTTTATGATAGGAAGACTAGGGTAGATGCAAGTAGACTACATTAGAGTAGACAAGAGAAGGCTAGAGTAGAAGCCTAGACTAGTAAGCTGGACTAGTCAGCTAGACTAGTGGCATAGAGCAGTAGCCTAGACAACTAGTCTTGAAGAGTACCCTAAGTCAGTAAGCTGAACGAGTACCCTTGCCTGAACTCTTAGCCTAATCTAGTACCCTTGCCTTAACTAGTAGTCCTAACAAGTACCCTTGCCTTAACCAGTAGTCTTCACTAGTACCCTTGCCTTCACTAGTAGTATGTCCTTAACAAGTAGCCTGAACTGGTACCCTTGCCTTAACCAGTACCCTCAACAAGTACCCATGCCTTAACTAGTAGCCTGGACTTAACTAGTAGCCTGGCCTTAACTAGTAGCCTGAACTAGTACCCTTGCCTTAAGGAGTACGCTTGCCCGAACTACTCCCCTTAATTAGGACCCTTATTGAGTAACCCTAAGTAGTAGAGTATGGTACGGTGGGGTAGCATAGGGTAGGGAAGCATACGGTGGAACAGAGAAAATAGAAGGAAATAGAATAGAACAGCATAGGTCAGGGTAGGTTAGCTTAGTGTAGGGTATGGTAGAGTAGCATAGGATGGAATCGAGAAAATAGAAAAGGAGACTAGAAAAGAGCAGACTAGATTAGGATAGGCTAGGGTGGGGGAGGGTTTTGTAGAATACAGTAGTGTAGAATGGAATAGAATGGTGTGGAATGGAGTCAAATGGATTCGAACACAGATGCAGAGAGTAGAAAAGAGTTGAATAGAGCCGAATAACGCTGAATAGGACCACATATGGCCAAAATGAGCCGAATCGAGTCGAGTCGACCAGATTCGGGATGAATGGAGCCTAGTGGAGCTGAAACGAGCCAAATAGAGACAAACTGAACCCAGCAAAATCGAGCCAAAACACACTTAATTGCATCCTATTGCATCGGATCTCGTCGAATTCCATCAAATCCCACCAAAACGCATCAAATCTCGCGGAATCTCACCGAATCCCGTCGAATTGTCTCAAATCGGGTCGAATGGTGTCAAACTGAATGGAATCGAATTAAATTGAATAGATTAGAGTAGTGTAGGTTAGACTGGGATTCAGTAGGGAAGGGCACAGAAGAATAGAATAGAGTAGAACAGAAGAGAATACCAAGAGTAGAATGGAGTAGAGTTGAGTAGAGTGGAATAGTCAGAGTCGGGTAGTGCAGAATATAGATGAATAGATCCAATTCAAGCCCAATCGATTCGAATGGAGAGGAAAGGAGACAAATCGTGATGAATCGAATCGATTAGAATAGATTAGAGTAGGGTAGAGTAGAACAGAATAGAATAGAGTAGAAAAGCGCAGAATGGTGTGGAAGGGAGTTGAATGGAGCCAAATAGAGACAAATAAAGTAGAAAGGGTTGAGTAGAGCTGAGCAGGGCTGAATAAGATTCACTCGAGCCTAATTATGCTGAATTGAGCAGAATCGAGACGAATTGACCCAATTCAAGCCAAATAGAGCTAAATCGAGCCGATTCAAGCCTAATCACATGGAATCGCGTCGAAATGCGTTGAATCGAATAGATTAGAGTAGAGGAGGGTACGGCAGGAGAGGCTAGACTACAACACAACACAACACAATAGAAAGAAGAGAATAGAATTAAGTAGAGTCGGGTCCAGTAGAATAGAGTCAAATTGAGCTGAAGAGAGCCGAAAAGAGCCAAACAGAGCTGAATACAGCCGAATTGACCAAATTCAAGGTGAATCGAGATGAATCATGTCGAGTCGTTTGAAACGTGTCGAATCGAATCAAATAGATTAGTGTGGGGAAGGTAAGGTTAGGGTAGGGTAGAGAAGAATAGAATAGAGTAGAATAGAACAGAACAGAAAGAATCGAGTAGACTAGAGTCAAATAGAGTCGAATACTGCCAAAAAGAGCCGAATAGAGTGGAAAAGAGCCGAATAGAACCGAATCGAGTTTAATGGAGCAGAAAGGAGATGAATCGAGCCGATATGACCCGAATCAGGTCGAATCCCATTCAAGTGTGTCGAATAGCATAGAACAGATTACAGTAGGCTAAGTTAGGGTAGGGTAGGGTAGAATAGAGTGCAGTAGAACAGAACAGAACAGAACTGAAAGAATAGAGTCGAGACGAGCAGAGTATAGAAGAGTAGAGTAGAGCAGAGTCGAACATTGTCGAATAGGGCCAAATAGAGCCCAAAAGAGCTAAATGGATAGAAACCAAGATGAATCACGCCGAATCCCGTGGAATCGTGCCGTATCGCGTTGAATCCCGTCGAATTGCATTGAATCTGATCAATTCCAATCCAATCCAATCCAATCAATTAGAATAGACTAGAGTAGGGTAGAGTACAATACAATACAGTAGAGAATAGTTTAGGATGGAGTAGAATGGTGTAGCATGGAGTCGAGTGGAGTCGAAAAGAGATAATAGAGTTGAGTAGAGTCTAATAGAGCCGAATCGAGCTGAATAGAGCCTATTCGAGCTGACTAGAGCCGAATGGAGCCGATTAGAGCTGAATCGAACCGATTTGAGCCGATTGGGGATGAATGGAGTGGAAAGGAGCCGATTTGAGCCGAATCGCATGGAGATGCGTGGAATCGAATCCAGTAGAATAGATTAGATTAGGGTAGGATGGAATAGAGTAGACTTGAACACAGTAGAAGAGAATGGAAAGGATACAATAGAATAGAGTAGAAAAGGGTAGAGCAGAGCAGAATAGTGTAGAGTAGAATAGAGTAGAGTAGAACAGAGTCGAATCAAGCTGAATGGAAACGAAACGAGACAAATCGCGTCGAATGGCGTCGAATCCCATCGAATCAATTACAGTAGGGAATAGTAGAAGAGCGTAGAATGGAGTAGAATGGTGTGCAATGGAATCGAGTAGAGTAGAAAAGAGCTGAAGAGAGCCGAAGAGGGCCAAAGAGGGCCACATCGAGCTGAACCGAGAGAAATCGAGCCGAATCCAGTGAATCGAGCCTAACGGAGCCAAATCGAGCCTAATCGAGCTGAATCGACACTATTCGAGACAAATGGAGCCGAATGGACATGAATCACACCGATGCGGCCCCTAGTCGCGTCAAAGTTTCTCGAATTCAATTGAATAGACTAGAGTAGGGGAGGTTCGGGTAGGCTAGAGTAGGGTAGAATAGAGTAGAATAGAATAAAACAGAACAGAACACAACAAAATAGAACAGAACAACACAGAACGAATACAGAAAAGAGTAGGCTAGAGTAGAGTAGAGGGGAATAGAGTAGAGTAGAATAGATTTGAACAGAGCCAAATCGAGACGAATCACGTTGAAATGGGTTGAATCAAATCCAATCAAGTGGATTACAATACCTTAGAGTTGGGTAGCATAGGGTAGGGTAGAATAGAGTAGAATAGTACAGAACAGAGTAGAAACAATACAATAGAGTAGAGTAGAATAGAGCTGAATAGAGCCAAATGCAGACAAAATGAGAGGAATCGTGTAGAAGCAAGTAGAGTAAATTAGAGTGGTGTTGGGTAGGGTAGAGCAGAATAGAGTAGAATAGTGTGGAATGAATAGAATGGAGTAGAATGGAGTCAAGTAGAAACGAATAGAGTAGAAGAGAGTCGAATAGAGCAGAATAGGGCCGAAGAAGGCCAAATCGAGCAGATTCGAAGCGATTCAAGCCAAAACAAGCTGAATGGAGCCTAACTGAGCCGAATAGAGCCAAATCGAGCCGAATCGAGCCGATTCAAGCTTCATCGCCTGGAATCGCGTTCAACGCGTCAAATCCAATCGAGACGTATAGATTAGAGAAGGGGAGGGGAGGGGAGAATAGAACAGAGTAGAGTGGAATAGAAGAGATTAGAACAGAATAGAAGGAACAGAATCGAGTAGAATCGAGTGGAAAAGAGTGGAGTCGAATACAGTCGAATAGAGCCGAATAAGCTGAATAGAGACGAATGGAGCTGAATACAGCCGAAAAGAGCTGTATACTGCCGAATCACACCTAATCGAGCGGAATCAAGCAGAATCGCACTGACTGTCACCGAACAGCGTCGAATCGAATCAGGTCGAATCGAGTCGAGTCACATCGTTTTGAATCAAACAAGGTCAAATCGCTTCATATCGTGTCGAATCCCATCGAATCACGTCGAATAACTTCGAATTGCATCAAACCTCAGAGAATCCTACTGAATCACGTCGAGTCGCATGGAATCTCATCAAATCCCTTCAGATTTGCCGAATCCAGTCAAGTCCTATCAAATCGCTTTGCACGGAATCGAATTGAATCCAATAGATTAAAGTAGGGTAGGTTCGGGTGGGGTGCCGTTGGGTCGGGTAGGGTAGAATAGAATAGAGTACAACAGAATAGGAGAGAATAGAACAGAACAGAAAGAATACAACAGAATAGAATAGAGTCAAAGAGAGAGAACATAGCCGAATTGAGCCGAGTGGAGACAAAACGAGACGAATCACGTCCTGTTGCTTCGAATCGCGTCAAATCAAATCGAATCGATTAGAAGAGATTAGGGTAGGGAAGGGTAGAATAGAAGAGAGGAAAATAGTGAGGAATGGAGTTGAACGGAGTCCAATAGAGACGGATAGATATGAACAGAGTACAAAAGAGTCTAATAGAGCAGAATAGGGCCGAATAGGCCCAAATAAGGCCTAATTGAGCAGAATCCAGCAGAATCGATGGAATTCGAGCCTAATCGAGCCGAATGGAGTGAAATGGAGCCAAGTCGAGCCGAATAGAGCCGATTCGAACTGAATCGAGCTGATTCAAGCCTAATCGCGTCAAATCGCGTGGAAATACGTCACATCGAATCTAATCAAATAGATTAGGGAAGGGTAGGGGAGGGGCGGGTGGGTAGAATAGAACAGAATAGTACAGAATAGAATATAGTACAGTAGGGTAGAGTAGAGAGAGTAAAGCAGACAAGAGTAGAGCAGAGTAGAATTGAGTCAAATAGAGTCAAAGAGTGCAGGATATAGCTGAATAGAGCCAATTCTGGCCGAATCGAGTCAAATGGAAACAAAACGAGATGAATCACACCGAATTGCTTCGAATCGCATCCAATCGAATAGATTAGAGTATCGTAGGGTAGAGTAGAACAGAATAGCGTAGAATGGAGAAGAGTGGAGTCAAATGGAGTCGAACAGAGACAAATAGAGTACAAAAGAGTCGAATCGAGCCAAATAGGGCCGAATAAGGCTGAACCGAGTGGAAACGAGCTGAATTGAAGCGATTTGAGCCAAATCGAGCTGAATCGCGCTGATGTTGCAGAATCGAGCCGACTCAAGCGTGATGGTGCCCGGTCGCATCGAAATGCTTTGAATCGAATCAAATGGAATCGATTAGAATAGGTTAGGGTAGGGCAGTTTATGATAGGAAGACTAGGGTAGATGCAAGTAGACTACATTAGAGTAGACAAGAGAAGGCTAGAGTAGAAGCCTAGACTAGTAAGCTGGACTAGTCAGCTAGACTAGTGGCATAGAGCAGTAGCCTAGACAACTAGTCTTGAATAGTACCCTAAGTCAGTAAGCTGAACGAGTACCCTTGCCTGAACTCTTAGCCTAATCTAGTACCCTTGCCTTAACTAGTAGTCCTAACAAGTACCCTTGCCTTAACCAGTAGTCTTCACTAGTACCCTTGCCTTCACTAGTAGTATGTCCTTAACAAGTAGCCTGAACTGGTACCCTTGCCTTAACCAGTACCCTCAACAAGTACCCATGCCTTAACTAGTAGCCTGGACTTAACTAGTAGCCTGGCCTTAACTAGTAGCCTGAACTAGTACCCTTGCCTTAAGGAGTACGCTTGCCCGAACTACTCCCCTTAATTAGGACCCTTATTGAGTAACCCTAAGTAGTAGAGTATGGTACGGTGGGGTAGCATAGGGTAGGGAAGCATACGGTGGAACAGAGAAAATAGAAGGAAATAGAATAGAACAGCATAGGTCAGGGTAGGTTAGCTTAGTGTAGGGTATGGTAGAGTAGCATAGGATGGAATCGAGAAAATAGAAAAGGAGACTAGAAAAGAGCAGACTAGATTAGGATAGGCTAGGGTGGGGGAGGGTTTTGTAGAATACAGTAGTGTAGAATGGAATAGAATGGTGTGGAATGGAGTCAAATGGATTCGAACACAGATGCAGAGAGTAGAAAAGAGTTGAATAGAGCCGAATAACGCTGAATAGGACCACATATGGCCAAAATGAGCCGAATCGAGTCGAGTCGACCAGATTCGGGATGAATGGAGCCTAGTGGAGCTGAAACGAGCCAAATAGAGACAAACTGAACCCAGCAAAATCGAGCCAAAACACACTTAATTGCATCCTATTGCATCGGATCTCGTCGAATTCCATCAAATCCCACCAAAACGCATCAAATCTCGCGGAATCTCACCGAATCCCGTCGAATTGTCTCAAATCGGGTCGAATGGTGTCAAACTGAATGGAATCGAATTAAATTGAATAGATTAGAGTAGTGTAGGTTAGACTGGGATTCAGTAGGGAAGGGCACAGAAGAATAGAATAGAGTAGAACAGAAGAGAATACCAAGAGTAGAATGGAGTAGAGTTGAGTAGAGTGGAATAGTCAGAGTCGGGTAGTGCAGAATATAGATGAATAGATCCAATTCAAGCCCAATCGATTCGAATGGAGAGGAAAGGAGACAAATCGTGATGAATCGAATCGATTAGAATAGATTAGAGTAGGGTAGAGTAGAACAGAATAGAATAGAGTAGAAAAGCGCAGAATGGTGTGGAAGGGAGTTGAATGGAGCCAAATAGAGACAAATAAAGTAGAAAGGGTTGAGTAGAGCTGAGCAGGGCTGAATAAGATTCACTCGAGCCTAATTATGCTGAATTGAGCAGAATCGAGACGAATTGACCCAATTCAAGCCAAATAGAGCTAAATCGAGCCGATTCAAGCCTAATCACATGGAATCGCGTCGAAATGCGTTGAATCGAATAGATTAGAGTAGAGGAGGGTACGGCAGGAGAGGCTAGACTACAACACAACACAACACAATAGAAAGAAGAGAATAGAATTAAGTAGAGTCGGGTCCAGTAGAATAGAGTCAAATTGAGCTGAAGAGAGCCGAAAAGAGCCAAACAGAGCTGAATACAGCCGAATTGACCAAATTCAAGGTGAATCGAGATGAATCATGTCGAGTCGTTTGAAACGTGTCGAATCGAATCAAATAGATTAGTGTGGGGAAGGTAAGGTTAGGGTAGGGTAGAGAAGAATAGAATAGAGTAGAATAGAACAGAACAGAAAGAATCGAGTAGACTAGAGTCAAATAGAGTCGAATACTGCCAAAAAGAGCCGAATAGAGTGGAAAAGAGCCGAATAGAACCGAATCGAGTTTAATGGAGCAGAAAGGAGATGAATCGAGCCGATATGACCCGAATCAGGTCGAATCCCATTCAAGTGTGTCGAATAGCATAGAACAGATTACAGTAGGCTAAGTTAGGGTAGGGTAGGGTAGAATAGAGTGCAGTAGAACAGAACAGAACAGAACTGAAAGAATAGAGTCGAGACGAGCAGAGTATAGAAGAGTAGAGTAGAGCAGAGTCGAACATTGTCGAATAGGGCCAAATAGAGCCCAAAAGAGCTAAATGGATAGAAACCAAGATGAATCACGCCGAATCCCGTGGAATCGTGCCGTATTGCGTTGAATCCCGTCGAATTGCATTGAATCTGATCAATTCCAATCCAATCCAATCCAATCAATTAGAATAGACTAGAGTAGGGTAGAGTACAATACAATACAGTAGAGAATAGTTTAGGATGGAGTAGAATGGTGTAGCATGGAGTCGAGTGGAGTCGAAAAGAGATAATAGAGTTGAGTAGAGTCTAATAGAGCCGAATCGAGCTGAATAGAGCCTATTCGAGCTGACTAGAGCCGAATGGAGCCGATTAGAGCTGAATCGAACCGATTTGAGCCGATTGGGGATGAATGGAGTGGAAAGGAGCCGATTTGAGCCGAATCGCATGGAGATGCGTGGAATCGAATCCAGTAGAATAGATTAGATTAGGGTAGGATGGAATAGAGTAGACTTGAACACAGTAGAAGAGAATGGAAAGGATACAATAGAATAGAGTAGAAAAGGGTAGAGCAGAGCAGAATAGTGTAGAGTAGAATAGAGTAGAGTAGAACAGAGTCGAATCAAGCTGAATGGAAACGAAACGAGACAAATCGCGTCGAATGGCGTCGAATCCCATCGAATCAATTACAGTAGGGAATAGTAGAAGAGCGTAGAATGGAGTAGAATGGTGTGCAATGGAATCGAGTAGAGTAGAAAAGAGCTGAAGAGAGCCGAAGAGGGCCAAAGAGGGCCAAATCGAGCTGAACCGAGAGAAATCGAGCCGAATCCAGTGAATCGAGCCTAACGGAGCCAAATCGAGCCTAATCGAGCTGAATCGACACTATTCGAGACAAATGGAGCTGAATGGACATGAATCACACCGATGCGGCCCCTAGTCGCGTCAAAGTTTCTCGAATTCAATTGAATAGACTAGAGTAGGGGAGGTTCGGGTAGGCTAGAGTAGGGTAGAATAGAGTAGAATAGAATAAAACAGAACAGAACACAACAAAATAGAACAGAACAACACAGAACGAATACAGAAAAGAGTAGGCTAGAGTAGAGTAGAGGGGAATAGAGTAGAGTAGAATAGATTTGAACAGAGCCAAATCGAGACGAATCACGTTGAAATGGGTTGAATCAAATCCAATCAAGTGGATTACAATACCTTAGAGTTGGGTAGCATAGGGTAGGGTAGAATAGAGTAGAATAGTACAGAACAGAGTAGAAACAATACAATAGAGTAGAGTAGAATAGAGCTGAATAGAGCCAAATGCAGACAAAATGAGAGGAATCGTGTAGAAGCAAGTAGAGTAAATTAGAGTGGTGTTGGGTAGGGTAGAGCAGAATAGAGTAGAATAGTGTGGAATGAATAGAATGGAGTAGAATGGAGTCAAGTAGAAACGAATAGAGTAGAAGAGAGTCGAATAGAGCAGAATAGGGCCGAAGAAGGCCAAATCGAGCAGATTCGAAGCGATTCAAGCCAAAACAAGCTGAATGGAGCCTAACTGAGCCGAATAGAGCCAAATCGAGCCGAATCGAGCCGATTCAAGCTTCATCGCCTGGAATCGCGTTCAACGCGTCAAATCCAATCGAGACGTATAGATTAGAGAAGGGGAGGGGAGGGGAGAATAGAACAGAGTAGAGTGGAATAGAAGAGATTAGAACAGAATAGAAGGAACAGAATCGAGTAGAATCGAGTGGAAAAGAGTGGAGTCGAATACAGTCGAATAGAGCCGAATAAGCTGAATAGAGACGAATGGAGCTGAATACAGCCGAAAAGAGCTGTATACTGCCGAATCACACCTAATCGAGCGGAATCAAGCAGAATCGCACTGACTGTCACCGAACAGCGTCGAATCGAATCAGGTCGAATCGAGTCGAGTCACATCGTTTTGAATCAAACAAGGTCAAATCGCTTCATATCGTGTCGAATCCCATCGAATCACGTCGAATAACTTCGAATTGCATCAAACCTCAGAGAATCCTACTGAATCACGTCGAGTCGCATGGAATCTCATCAAATCCCTTCAGATTTGCCGAATCCAGTCAAGTCCTATCAAATCGCTTTGCACGGAATCGAATTGAATCCAAT
This sequence comes from Loxodonta africana, assembly GCF_030014295.1. Lineage (NCBI taxonomy): Eukaryota > Metazoa > Chordata > Mammalia > Proboscidea > Elephantidae > Loxodonta > Loxodonta africana. Next base: position 186,844 of record NW_026975017.1, read on the forward strand.
AGATTAAAGTAGGGTAGGTTCGGGTGGGGTGCCGTTGGGTCGGGTAGGGCATAGAGAGATAGTATTCAACAGAATAGGAGAGAATAGAACAGAACAGAAAGAATACAACAGAATAGAATAGAGTCAAAGAGAGAGAACATAGCCGAATTGAGCCGAGTGGAGACAAAACGAGACGAATCACGTCCGGTTGCTTCGAATCGCGTCAAATCAAATCGAATCGATTAGAAGAGATTAGGGTAGGGAAGGGTAGAATAGAAGAGAGGAAAATAGTGAGGAATGGAGTTGAACGGAGTCCAATAGAGACGGATAGATATGAATAGAGTACAAAAGAGTCTAATAGAGCAGAATAGGGCCGAATAGGCCCAAATAAGGCCTAATTGAGCAGAATCCAGCAGAATCGATGGAATTCGAGCCTAATCGAGCCGAATGGAGTGAAATGGAGCCAAGTCGAGCCGAATAGAGCCGATTCGAACTGAATCGAGCTGATTCAAGCCTAATCGCGTCAAATCGCGTGGAAATACGTCACATCGAATCTAATCAAATAGATTAGGGAAGGGTAGGGGAGGGGCGGGTGGGTAGAATAGAACAGAATAGTACAGAATAGAATATAGTACAGTAGGGTAGAGTAGAGAGAGTAAAGCAGACAAGAGTAGAGCAGAGTAGAATTGAGTCAAATAGAGTCAAAGAGTGCAGGATATAGCTGAATAGAGCCAATTCTGGCCGAATCGAGTCAAATGGAAACAAAACGAGATGAATCACACCGAATTGCTTCGAATCGCATCCAATCGAATAGATTAGAGTATCGTAGGGTAGAGTAGAACAGAATAGCGTAGAATGGAGAAGAGTGGAGTCAAATGGAGTCGAACAGAGACAAATAGAGTACAAAAGAGTCGAATCGAGCCAAATAGGGCCGAATAAGGCTGAACCGAGTGGAAACGAGCTGAATTGAAGCGATTTGAGCCAAATCGAGCTGAATCGCGCTGATGTTGCAGAATCGAGCCGACTCAAGCGTGATGGTGCCCGGTCGCATCGAAATGCTTTGAATCGAATCAAATGGAATCGATTAGAATAGGTTAGGGTAGGGCAGTTTATGATAGGAAGACTAGGGTAGATGCAAGTAGACTACATTAGAGTAGACAAGAGAAGGCTAGAGTAGAAGCCTAGACTAGTAAGCTGGACTAGTCAGCTAGACTAGTGGCATAGAGCAGTAGCCTAGACAACTAGTCTTGAATAGTACCCTAAGTCAGTAAGCTGAACGAGTACCCTTGCCTGAACTCTTAGCCTAATCTAGTACCCTTGCCTTAACTAGTAGTCCTAACAAGTACCCTTGCCTTAACCAGTAGTCTTCACTAGTACCCTTGCCTTCACTAGTAGTATGTCCTTAACAAGTAGCCTGAACTGGTACCCTTGCCTTAACCAGTACCCTCAACAAGTACCCATGCCTTAACTAGTAGCCTGGACTTAACTAGTAGCCTGGCCTTAACTAGTAGCCTGAACTAGTACCCTTGCCTTAAGGAGTACGCTTGCCCGAACTACTCCCCTTAATTAGGACCCTTATTGAGTAACCCTAAGTAGTAGAGTATGGTACGGTGGGGTAGCATAGGGTAGGGAAGCATACGGTGGAACAGAGAAAATAGAAGGAAATAGAATAGAACAGCATAGGTCAGGGTAGGTTAGCTTAGTGTAGGGTATGGTAGAGTAGCATAGGATGGAATCGAGAAAATAGAAAAGGAGACTAGAAAAGAGCAGACTAGATTAGGATAGGCTAGGGTGGGGGAGGGTTTTGTAGAATACAGTAGTGTAGAATGGAATAGAATGGTGTGGAATGGAGTCAAATGGATTCGAACACAGATGCAGAGAGTAGAAAAGAGTTGAATAGAGCCGAATAACGCTGAATAGGACCACATATGGCCAAAATGAGCCGAATCGAGTCGAGTCGACCAGATTCGGGATGAATGGAGCCTAGTGGAGCTGAAACGAGCCAAATAGAGACAAACTGAACCCAGCAAAATCGAGCCAAAACACACTTAATTGCATCCTATTGCATCGGATCTCGTCGAATTCCATCAAATCTCACCAAAACGCATCAAATCTCGCGGAATCTCACCGAATCCCGTCGAATTGTCTCAAATCGGGTCGAATGGTGTCAAACTGAATGGAATCGAATTAAATTGAATAGATTAGAGTAGTGTAGGTTAGACTGGGATTCAGTAGGGAAGGGCACAGAAGAATAGAATAGAGTAGAACAGAAGAGAATACCAAGAGTAGAATGGAGTAGAGTTGAGTAGAGTGGAATAGTCAGAGTCGGGTAGTGCAGAATATAGATGAATAGATCCAATTCAAGCCCAATCGATTCGAATGGAGAGGAAAGGAGACAAATCGTGATGAATCGAATCGATTAGAATAGATTAGAGTAGGGTAGAGTAGAACAGAATAGAATAGAGTAGAAAAGCGCAGAATGGTGTGGAAGGGAGTTGAATGGAGCCAAATAGAGACAAATAAAGTAGAAAGGGTTGAGTAGAGCTGAGCAGGGCTGAATAAGATTCACTCGAGCCTAATTATGCTGAATTGAGCAGAATCGAGACGAATTGACCCAATTCAAGCCAAATAGAGCTAAATCGAGCCGATTCAAGCCTAATCACATGGAATCGCGTCGAAATGCGTTGAATCGAATAGATTAGAGTAGAGGAGGGTACGGCAGGAGAGGCTAGACTACAACACAACACAACACAATAGAAAGAAGAGAATAGAATTAAGTAGAGTCGGGTCCAGTAGAATAGAGTCAAATTGAGCTGAAGAGAGCCGAAAAGAGCCAAACAGAGCTGAATACAGCCGAATTGACCAAATTCAAGGTGAATCGAGATGAATCATGTCGAGTCGTTTGAAACGTGTCGAATCGAATCAAATAGATTAGTGTGGGGAAGGTAAGGTTAGGGTAGGGTAGAGAAGAATAGAATAGAGTAGAATAGAACAGAACAGAAAGAATCGAGTAGACTAGAGTCAAATAGAGTCGAATACTGCCAAAAAGAGCCGAATAGAGTGGAAAAGAGCCGAATAGAACCGAATCGAGTTTAATGGAGCAGAAAGGAGATGAATCGAGCCGATATGACCCGAATCAGGTCGAATCCCATTCAAGTGTGTCGAATAGCATAGAACAGATTACAGTAGGCTAAGTTAGGGTAGGGTAGGGTAGAATAGAGTGCAGTAGAACAGAACAGAACAGAACTGAAAGAATAGAGTCGAGACGAGCAGAGTATAGAAGAGTAGAGTAGAGCAGAGTCGAACATTGTCGAATAGGGCCAAATAGAGCCCAAAAGAGCTAAATGGATAGAAACCAAGATGAATCACGCCGAATCCCGTGGAATCGTGCCGTATCGCGTTGAATCCCGTCGAATTGCATTGAATCTGATCAATTCCAATCCAATCCAATCCAATCAATTAGAATAGACTAGAGTAGGGTAGAGTACAATACAATACAGTAGAGAATAGTTTAGGATGGAGTAGAATGGTGTAGCATGGAGTCGAGTGGAGTCGAAAAGAGATAATAGAGTTGAGTAGAGTCTAATAGAGCCGAATCGAGCTGAATAGAGCCTATTCGAGCTGACTAGAGCCGAATGGAGCCGATTAGAGCTGAATCGAACCGATTTGAGCCGATTGGGGATGAATGGAGTGGAAAGGAGCCGATTTGAGCCGAATCGCATGGAGATGCGTGGAATCGAATCCAGTAGAATAGATTAGATTAGGGTAGGATGGAATAGAGTAGACTTGAACACAGTAGAAGAGAATGGAAAGGATACAATAGAATAGAGTAGAAAAGGGTAGAGCAGAGCAGAATAGTGTAGAGTAGAATAGAGTAGAGTAGAACAGAGTCGAATCAAGCTGAATGGAAACGAAACGAGACAAATCGCGTCGAATGGCGTCGAATCCCATCGAATCAATTACAGTAGGGAATAGTAGAAGAGCGTAGAATGGAGTAGAATGGTGTGCAATGGAATCGAGTAGAGTAGAAAAGAGCTGAAGAGAGCCGAAGAGGGCCAAAGAGGGCCAAATCGAGCTGAACCGAGAGAAATCGAGCCGAATCCAGTGAATCGAGCCTAACGGAGCCAAATCGAGCCTAATCGAGCTGAATCGACACTATTCGAGACAAATGGAGCCGAATGGACATGAATCACACCGATGCGGCCCCTAGTCGCGTCAAAGTTTCTCGAATTCAATTGAATAGACTAGAGTAGGGGAGGTTCGGGTAGGCTAGAGTAGGGTAGAATAGAGTAGAATAGAATAAAACAGAACAGAACACAACAAAATAGAACAGAACAACACAGAACGAATTCAGAAAAGAGTAGGCTAGAGTAGAGTAGAGGGGAATAGAGTAGAGTAGAATAGATTTGAACAGAGCCAAATCGAGACGAATCACGTTGAAATGGGTTGAATCAAATCCAATCAAGTGGATTACAATACCTTAGAGTTGGGTAGCATAGGGTAGGGTAGAATAGAGTAGAATAGTACAGAACAGAGTAGAAACAATACAATAGAGTAGAGTAGAATAGAGCTGAATAGAGCCAAATGCAGACAAAATGAGAGGAATCGTGTAGAAGCAAGTAGAGTAAATTAGAGTGGTGTTGGGTAGGGTAGAGCAGAATAGAGTAGAATAGTGTGGAATGAATAGAATGGAGTAGAATGGAGTCAAGTAGAAACGAATAGAGTAGAAGAGAGTCGAATAGAGCAGAATAGGGCCGAAGAAGGCCAAATCGAGCAGATTCGAAGCGATTCAAGCCAAAACAAGCTGAATGGAGCCTAACTGAGCCGAATAGAGCCAAATCGAGCCGAATCGAGCCGATTCAAGCTTCATCGCCTCGAATCGCGTTCAACGCGTCAAATCCAATCGAGACGTATAGATTAGAGAAGGGGAGGGGAGGGGAGAATAGAACAGAGTAGAGTGGAATAGAAGAGATTAGAACAGAATAGAAGGAACAGAATCGAGTAGAATCGAGTGGAAAAGAGTAGAGTCGAATACAGTCGAATAGAGCCGAATAAGCTGAATAGAGACGAATGGAGCTGAATACAGCCGAAAAGAGCTGTATACTGCCGAATCACACCTAATCGAGTGGAATCAAGCAGAATCGCACTGACTGTCACCGAACAGCGTCGAATCGAATCAGGTCGAATCGAGTCGAGTCACATCGTTTTGAATCAAACAAGGTCAAATCGCTTCATATCGTGTCGAATCCCATCGAATCACGTCGAATAACTTCGAATTGCGTCAAACCTCAGAGAATCCTACTGAATCACGTCGAGTCGCATGGAATCTCATCAAATCCCTTCAGATTTGCCGAATCCAGTCAAGTCCTATCAAATCGCTTTGCACGGAATCGAATTGAATCCAATAGATTAAAGTAGGGTAGGTTCGGGTGGGGTGCCGTTGGGTCGGGTAGGGTAGAATAGAATAGAGTACAACAGAATAGGAGAGAATAGAACAGAACAGAAAGAATACAACAGAATAGAATAGAGTCAAAGAGAGAGAACATAGCCGAATTGAGCCGAGTGGAGACAAAACGAGACGAATCACGTCCGGTTGCTTCGAATCGCGTCAAATCAAATCGAATCGATTAGAAGAGATTAGGGTAGGGAAGGGTAGAATAGAAGAGAGGAAAATAGTGAGGAATGGAGTTGAACGGAGTCCAATAGAGACGGATAGATATGAACAGAGTACAAAAGAGTCTAATAGAGCAGAATAGGGCCGAATAGGCCCAAATAAGGCCTAATTGAGCAGAATCCAGCAGAATCGATGGAATTCGAGCCTAATCGAGCCGAATGGAGTGAAATGGAGCCAAGTCGAGCCGAATAGAGCCGATTCGAACTGAATCGAGCTGATTCAAGCCTAATCGCGTCAAATCGCGTGGAAATACGTCACATCGAATCTAATCAAATAGATTAGGGAAGGGTAGGGGAGGGGCGGGTGGGTAGAATAGAACAGAATAGTACAGAATAGAATATAGTACAGTAGGGTAGAGTAGAGAGAGTAAAGCAGACAAGAGTAGAGCAGAGTAGAATTGAGTCAAATAGAGTCAAAGAGTGCAGGATATAGCTGAATAGAGCCAATTCTGGCCGAATCGAGTCAAATGGAAACAAAACGAGATGAATCACACCGAATTGCTTCGAATCGCATCCAATCGAATAGATTAGAGTATCGTAGGGTAGAGTAGAACAGAATAGCGTAGAATGGAGAAGAGTGGAGTCAAATGGAGTCGAACAGAGACAAATAGAGTAGAAAAGAGTCGAATCGAGCCAAATAGGGCCGAATAAGGCTGAACCGAGTGGAAACGAGCTGAATTGAAGCGATTTGAGCCAAATCGAGCTGAATCGCGCTGATGTTGCAGAATCGAGCCGACTCAAGCGTGATGGTGCCCGGTCGCATCGAAATGCTTTGAATCGAATCAAATGGAATCGATTAGAATAGGTTAGGGTAGGGCAGTTTATGATAGGAAGACTAGGGTAGATGCAAGTAGACTACATTAGAGTAGACAAGAGAAGGCTAGAGTAGAAGCCTAGACTAGTAAGCTGGACTAGTCAGCTAGACTAGTGGCATAGAGCAGTAGCCTAGACAACTAGTCTTGAATAGTACCCTAAGTCAGTAAGCTGAACGAGTACCCTTGCCTGAACTCTTAGCCTAATCTAGTACCCTTGCCTTAACTAGTAGTCCTAACAAGTACCCTTGCCTTAACCAGTAGTCTTCACTAGTACCCTTGCCTTCACTAGTAGTATGTCCTTAACAAGTAGCCTGAACTGGTACCCTTGCCTTAACCAGTACCCTCAACAAGTACCCATGCCTTAACTAGTAGCCTGGACTTAACTAGTAGCCTGGCCTTAACTAGTAGCCTGAACTAGTACCCTTGCCTTAAGGAGTACGCTTGCCCGAACTACTCCCCTTAATTAGGACCCTTATTGAGTAACCCTAAGTAGTAGAGTATGGTACGGTGGGGTAGCATAGGGTAGGGAAGCATACGGTGGAACAGAGAAAATAGAAGGAAATAGAATAGAACAGCATAGGTCAGGGTAGGTTAGCTTAGTGTAGGGTATGGTAGAGTAGCATAGGATGGAATCGAGAAAATAGAAAAGGAGACTAGAAAAGAGCAGACTAGATTAGGATAGGCTAGGGTGGGGGAGGGTTTTGTAGAATACAGTAGTGTAGAATGGAATAGAATGGTGTGGAATGGAGTCAAATGGATTCGAACACAGATGCAGAGAGTAGAAAAGAGTTGAATAGAGCCGAATAACGCTGAATAGGACCACATATGGCCAAAATGAGCCGAATCGAGTCGAGTCGACCAGATTCGGGATGAATGGAGCCTAGTGGAGCTGAAACGAGCCAAATAGAGACAAACTGAACCCAGCAAAATCGAGCCAAAACACACTTAATTGCATCCTATTGCATCGGATCTCGTCGAATTCCATCAAATCTCACCAAAACGCATCAAATCTCGCGGAATCTCACCGAATCCCGTCGAATTGTCTCAAATCGGGTCGAATGGTGTCAAACTGAATGGAATCGAATTAAATTGAATAGATTAGAGTAGTGTAGGTTAGACTGGGATTCAGTAGGGAAGGGCACAGAAGAATAGAATAGAGTAGAACAGAAGAGAATACCAAGAGTAGAATGGAGTAGAGTTGAGTAGAGTGGAATAGTCAGAGTCGGGTAGTGCAGAATATAGATGAATAGATCCAATTCAAGCCCAATCGATTCGAATGGAGAGGAAAGGAGACAAATCGTGATGAATCGAATCGATTAGAATAGATTAGAGTAGGGTAGAGTAGAACAGAATAGAATAGAGTAGAAAAGCGCAGAATGGTGTGGAAGGGAGTTGAATGGAGCCAAATAGAGACAAATAAAGTAGAAAGGGTTGAGTAGAGCTGAGCAGGGCTGAATAAGATTCACTCGAGCCTAATTATGCTGAATTGAGCAGAATCGAGACGAATTGACCCAATTCAAGCCAAATAGAGCTAAATCGAGCCGATTCAAGCCTAATCACATGGAATCGCGTCGAAATGCGTTGAATCGAATAGATTAGAGTAGAGGAGGGTACGGCAGGAGAGGCTAGACTACAACACAACACAACACAATAGAAAGAAGAGAATAGAATTAAGTAGAGTCGGGTCCAGTAGAATAGAGTCAAATTGAGCTGAAGAGAGCCGAAAAGAGCCAAACAGAGCTGAATACAGCCGAATTGACCAAATTCAAGGTGAATCGAGATGAATCATGTCGAGTCGTTTGAAACGTGTCGAATCGAATCAAATAGATTAGTGTGGGGAAGGTAAGGTTAGGGTAGGGTAGAGAAGAATAGAATAGAGTAGAATAGAACAGAACAGAAAGAATCGAGTAGACTAGAGTCAAATAGAGTCGAATACTGCCAAAAAGAGCCGAATAGAGTGGAAAAGAGCCGAATAGAACCGAATCGAGTTTAATGGAGCAGAAAGGAGATGAATCGAGCCGATATGACCCGAATCAGGTCGAATCCCATTCAAGTGTGTCGAATAGCATAGAACAGATTACAGTAGGCTAAGTTAGGGTAGGGTAGGGTAGAATAGAGTGCAGTAGAACAGAACAGAACAGAACTGAAAGAATAGAGTCGAGACGAGCAGAGTATAGAAGAGTAGAGTAGAGCAGAGTCGAACATTGTCGAATAGGGCCAAATAGAGCCCAAAAGAGCTAAATGGATAGAAACCAAGATGAATCACGCCGAATCCCGTGGAATCGTGCCGTATCGCGTTGAATCCCGTCGAATTGCATTGAATCTGATCAATTCCAATCCAATCCAATCCAATCAATTAGAATAGACTAGAGTAGGGTAGAGTACAATACAATACAGTAGAGAATAGTTTAGGATGGAGTAGAATGGTGTAGCATGGAGTCGAGTGGAGTCGAAAAGAGATAATAGAGTTGAGTAGAGTCTAATAGAGCCGAATCGAGCTGAATAGAGCCTATTCGAGCTGACTAGAGCCGAATGGAGCCGATTAGAGCTGAATCGAACCGATTTGAGCCGATTGGGGATGAATGGAGTGGAAAGGAGCCGATTTGAGCCGAATCGCATGGAGATGCGTGGAATCGAATCCAGTAGAATAGATTAGATTAGGGTAGGATGGAATAGAGTAGACTTGAACACAGTAGAAGAGAATGGAAAGGATACAATAGAATAGAGTAGAAAAGGGTAGAGCAGAGCAGAATAGTGTAGAGTAGAATAGAGTAGAGTAGAACAGAGTCGAATCAAGCTGAATGGAAACGAAACGAGACAAATCGCGTCGAATGGCGTCGAATCCCATCGAATCAATTACAGTAGGGAATAGTAGAAGAGCGTAGAATGGAGTAGAATGGTGTGCAATGGAATCGAGTAGAGTAGAAAAGAGCTGAAGAGAGCCGAAGAGGGCCAAAGAGGGCCAAATCGAGCTGAACCGAGAGAAATCGAGCCGAATCCAGTGAATCGAGCCTAACGGAGCCAAATCGAGCCTAATCGAGCTGAATCGACACTATTCGAGACAAATGGAGCCGAATGGACATGAATCACACCGATGCGGCCCCTAGTCGCGTCAAAGTTTCTCGAATTCAATTGAATAGACTAGAGTAGGGGAGGTTCGGGTAGGCTAGAGTAGGGTAGAATAGAGTAGAATAGAATAAAACAGAACAGAACACAACAAAATAGAACAGAACAACACAGAACGAATTCAGAAAAGAGTAGGCTAGAGTAGAGTAGAGGGGAATAGAGTAGAGTAGAATAGATTTGAACAGAGCCAAATCGAGACGAATCACGTTGAAATGGGTTGAATCAAATCCAATCAAGTGGATTACAATACCTTAGAGTTGGGTAGCATAGGGTAGGGTAGAATAGAGTAGAATAGTACAGAACAGAGTAGAAACAATAGAGTAGAGTAGAATAGAGCTGAATAGAGCCAAATGCAGACAAAATGAGAGGAATCGTGTAGAAGCAAGTAGAGTAAATTAGAGTGGTGTTGGGTAGGGTAGAGCAGAATAGAGTAGAATAGTGTGGAATGAATAGAATGGAGTAGAATGGAGTCAAGTAGAAACGAATAGAGTAGAAGAGAGTCGAATAGAGCAGAATAGGGCCGAAGAAGGCCAAATCGAGCAGATTCGAAGCGATTCAAGCCAAAACAAGCTGAATGGAGCCTAACTGAGCCGAATAGAGCCAAATCGAGCCGAATCGAGCCGATTCAAGCTTCATCGCCTCGAATCGCGTTCAACGCGTCAAATCCAATCGAGACGTATAGATTAGAGAAGGGGAGGGGAGGGGAGAATAGAACAGAGTAGAGTGGAATAGAAGAGATTAGAACAGAATAGAAGGAACAGAATCGAGTAGAATCGAGTGGAAAAGAGTAGAGTCGAATACAGTCGAATAGAGCCGAATAAGCTGAATAGAGACGAATGGAGCTGAATACAGCCGAAAAGAGCTGTATACTGCCGAATCACACCTAATCGAGTGGAATCAAGCAGAATCGCACTGACTGTCACCGAACAGCGTCGAATCGAATCAGGTCGAATCGAGTCGAGTCACATCGTTTTGAATCAAACAAGGTCAAATCGCTTCATATCGTGTCGAATCCCATCGAATCACGTCGAATAACTTCGAATTGCGTCAAACCTCAGAGAATCCTACTGAATCACGTCGAGTCGCATGGAATCTCATCAAATCCCTTCAGATTTGCCGAATCCAGTCAAGTCCTATCAAATCGCTTTGCACGGAATCGAATTGAATCCAATAGATTAAAGTAGGGTAGGTTCGGGTGGGGTGCCGTTGGGTCGGGTAGAGTAGAATAGAATAGAGTACAACAGAATAGGAGAGAATAGAACAGAACAGAAAGAATACAACAGAATAGAATAGAGTCAAAGAGAGAGAACATAGCCGAATTGAGCCGAGTGGAGACAAAACGAGACGAATCACGTCCGGTTGCTTCGAATCGCGTCAAATCAAATCGAATCGATTAGAAGAGATTAGGGTAGGGAAGGGTAGAATAGAAGAGAGGAAAATAGTGAGGAATGGAGTTGAACGGAGTCCAATAGAGACGGATAGATATGAACAGAGTACAAAAGAGTCTAATAGAGCAGAATAGGGCCGAATAGGCCCAACTAAGGCCTAATTGAGCAGAATCCAGCAGAATCGATGGAATTCGAGCCTAATCGAGCCGAATGGAGTGAAATGGAGCCAAGTCGAGCCGAATAGAGCCGATTCGAACTGAATCGAGCTGATTCAAGCCTAATCGCGTCAAATCGCGTGGAAATACGTCACATCGAATCTAATCAAATAGATTAGGGAAGGGTAGGGGAGGGGCGGGTGGGTAGAATAGAACAGAATAGTACAGAATAGAATATAGTACAGTAGGGTAGAGTAGAGAGAGTAAAGCAGACAAGAGTAGAGCAGAGTAGAATTGAGTCAAATAGAGTCAAAGAGTGCAGGATATAGCTGAATAGAGCCAATTCTGGCCGAATCGAGTCAAATGGAAACAAAACGAGATGAATCACACCGAATTGCTTCGAATCGCATCCAATCGAATAGATTAGAGTATCGTAGGGTAGAGTAGAACAGAATAGCGTAGAATGGAGAAGAGTGGAGTCAAATGGAGTCGAACAGAGACAAATAGAGTAGAAAAGAGTCGAATCGAGCCAAATAGGGCCGAATAAGGCTGAACCGAGTGGAAACGAGCTGAATTGAAGCGATTTGAGCCAAATCGAGCTGAATCGCGCTGATGTTGCAGAATCGAGCCGACTCAAGCGTGATGGTGCCCGGTCGCATCGAAATGCTTTGAATCGAATCAAATGGAATCGATTAGAATAGGTTAGGGTAGGGCAGTTTATGATAGGAAGACTAGGGTAGATGCAAGTAGACTACATTAGAGTAGACAAGAGAAGGCTAGAGTAGAAGCCTAGACTAGTAAGCTGGACTAGTCAGCTAGACTAGTGGCATAGAGCAGTAGCCTAGACAACTGGTCTTGAATAGTACCCTAAGTCAGTAAGCTGAACGAGTACCCTTGCCTGAACTCTTAGCCTAATCTAGTACCCTTGCCTTAACTAGTAGTCCTAACAAGTACCCTTGCCTTAACCAGTAGTCTTCACTAGTACCCTTGCCTTCACTAGTAGTATGTCCTTAACAAGTAGCCTGAACTGGTACCCTTGCCTTAACCAGTACCCTCAACAAGTACCCATGCCTTAACTAGTAGCCTGGACTTAACTAGTAGCCTGGCCTTAACTAGTAGCCTGAACTAGTACCCTTGCCTTAAGGAGTACGCTTGCCCGAACTACTCCCCTTAATTAGGACCCTTATTGAGTAACCCTAAGTAGTAGAGTATGGTACGGTGGGGTAGCATAGGGTAGGGAAGCATACGGTGGAACAGAGAAAATAGAAGGAAATAGAATAGAACAGCATAGGTCAGGGTAGGTTAGCTTAGTGTAGGGTATGGTAGAGTAGCATAGGATGGAATCGAGAAAATAGAAAAGGAGACTAGAAAAGAGCAGACTAGATTAGGATAGGCTAGGGTGGGGGAGGGTTTTGTAGAATACAGTAGTGTAGAATGGAATAGAATGGTGTGGAATGGAGTCAAATGGATTCGAACACAGATGCAGAGAGTAGAAAAGAGTTGAATAGAGCCGAATAACGCTGAATAGGACCACATATGGCCAAAATGAGCCGAATCGAGTCGAGTCGACCAGATTCGGGATGAATGGAGCCTAGTGGAGCTGAAACGAGCCAAATAGAGACAAACTGAACCCAGCAAAATCGAGCCAAAACACACTTAATTGCATCCTATTGCATCGGATCTCGTCGAATTCCATCAAATCCCACCAAAACGCATCAAATCTCGCGGAATCTCACCGAATCCCGTCGAATTGTCTCAAATCGGGTCGAATGGTGTCAAACTGAATGGAATCGAATTAAATTGAATAGATTAGAGTAGTGTAGGTTAGACTGGGATTCAGTAGGGAAGGGCACAGAAGAATAGAATAGAGTAGAACAGAAGAGAATACCAAGAGTAGAATGGAGTAGAGTTGAGTAGAGTGGAATAGTCAGAGTCGGGTAGTGCAGAATATAGATGAATAGATCCAATTCAAGCCCAATCGATTCGAATGGAGAGGAAAGGAGACAAATCGTGATGAATCGAATCGATTAGAATAGATTAGAGTAGGGTAGAGTAGAACAGAATAGAATAGAGTAGAAAAGCGCAGAATGGTGTGGAAGGGAGTTGAATGGAGCCAAATAGAGACAAATAAAGTAGAAAGGGTTGAGTAGAGCTGAGCAGGGCTGAATAAGATTCACTCGAGCCTAATTATGCTGAATTGAGCAGAATCGAGACGAATTGACCCAATTCAAGCCAAATAGAGCTAAATCGAGCCGATTCAAGCCTAATCACATGGAATCGCGTCGAAATGCGTTGAATCGAATAGATTAGAGTAGAGGAGGGTACGGCAGGAGAGGCTAGACTACAACACAACACAACACAATAGAAAGAAGAGAATAGAATTAAGTAGAGTCGGGTCCAGTAGAATAGAGTCAAATTGAGCTGAAGAGAGCCGAAAAGAGCCAAACAGAGCTGAATACAGCCGAATTGACCAAATTCAAGGTGAATCGAGATGAATCATGTCGAGTCGTTTGAAACGTGTCGAATCGAATCAAATAGATTAGTGTGGGGAAGGTAAGGTTAGGGTAGGGTAGAGAAGAATAGAATAGAGTAGAATAGAACAGAACAGAAAGAATCGAGTAGACTAGAGTCAAATAGAGTCGAATACTGCCAAAAAGAGCCGAATAGAGTGGAAAAGAGCCGAATAGAACCGAATCGAGTTTAATGGAGCAGAAAGGAGATGAATCGAGCCGATATGACCCGAATCAGGTCGAATCCCATTCAAGTGTGTCGAATAGCATAGAACAGATTACAGTAGGCTAAGTTAGGGTAGGGTAGGGTAGAATAGAGTGCAGTAGAACAGAACAGAACAGAACTGAAAGAATAGAGTCGAGACGAGCAGAGTATAGAAGAGTAGAGTAGAGCAGAGTCGAACATTGTCGAATAGGGCCAAATAGAGCCCAAAAGAGCTAAATGGATAGAAACCAAGATGAATCACGCCGAATCCCGTGGAATCGTGCCGTATTGCGTTGAATCCCGTCGAATTGCATTGAATCTGATCAATTCCAATCCAATCCAATCCAATCAATTAGAATAGACTAGAGTAGGGTAGAGTACAATACAATACAGTAGAGAATAGTTTAGGATGGAGTAGAATGGTGTAGCATGGAGTCGAGTGGAGTCGAAAAGAGATAATAGAGTTGAGTAGAGTCTAATAGAGCCGAATCGAGCTGAATAGAGCCTATTCGAGCTGACTAGAGCCGAATGGAGCCGATTAGAGCTGAATCGAACCGATTTGAGCCGATTGGGGATGAATGGAGTGGAAAGGAGCCGATTTGAGCCGAATCGCATGGAGATGCGTGGAATCGAATCCAGTAGAATAGATTAGATTAGGGTAGGATGGAATAGAGTAGACTTGAACACAGTAGAAGAGAATGGAAAGGATACAATAGAATAGAGTAGAAAAGGGTAGAGCAGAGCAGAATAGTGTAGAGTAGAATAGAGTAGAGTAGAACAGAGTCGAATCAAGCTGAATGGAAACGAAACGAGACAAATCGCGTCGAATGGCGTCGAATCCCATCGAATCAATTACAGTAGGGAATAGTAGAAGAGCGTAGAATGGAGTAGAATGGTGTGCAATGGAATCGAGTAGAGTAGAAAAGAGCTGAAGAGAGCCGAAGAGGGCCAAAGAGGGCCAAATCGAGCTGAACCGAGAGAAATCGAGCCGAATCCAGTGAATCGAGCCTAACGGAGCCAAATCGAGCCTAATCGAGCTGAATCGACACTATTCGAGACAAATGGAGCCGAATGGACATGAATCACACCGATGCGGCCCCTAGTCGCGTCAAAGTTTCTCGAATTCAATTGAATAGACTAGAGTAGGGGAGGTTCGGGTAGGCTAGAGTAGGGTAGAATAGAGTAGAATAGAATAAAACAGAACAGAACACAACAAAATAGAACAGAACAACACAGAACGAATACAGAAAAGAGTAGGCTAGAGTAGAGTAGAGGGGAATAGAGTAGAGTAGAATAGATTTGAACAGAGCCAAATCGAGACGAATCACGTTGAAATGGGTTGAATCAAATCCAATCAAGTGGATTACAATACCTTAGAGTTGGGTAGCATAGGGTAGGGTAGAATAGAGTAGAATAGTACAGAACAGAGTAGAAACAATACAATAGAGTAGAGTAGAATAGAGCTGAATAGAGCCAAATGCAGACAAAATGAGAGGAATCGTGTAGAAGCAAGTAGAGTAAATTAGAGTGGTGTTGGGTAGGGTAGAGCAGAATAGAGTAGAATAGTGTGGAATGAATAGAATGGAGTAGAATGGAGTCAAGTAGAAACGAATAGAGTAGAAGAGAGTCGAATAGAGCAGAATAGGGCCGAAGAAGGCCAAATCGAGCAGATTCGAAGCGATTCAAGCCAAAACAAGCTGAATGGAGCCTAACTGAGCCGAATAGAGCCAAATCGAGCCGAATCGAGCCGATTCAAGCTTCATCGCCTGGAATCGCGTTCAACGCGTCAAATCCAATCGAGACGTATAGATTAGAGAAGGGGAGGGGAGGGGAGAATAGAACAGAGTAGAGTGGAATAGAAGAGATTAGAACAGAATAGAAGGAACAGAATCGAGTAGAATCGAGTGGAAAAGAGTAGAGTCGAATACAGTCGAATAGAGCCGAATAAGCTGAATAGAGACGAATGGAGCTGAATACAGCCGAAAAGAGCTGTATACTGCCGAATCACACCTAATCGAGTGGAATCAAGCAGAATCGCACTGACTGTCACCGAACAGCGTCGAATCGAATCAGGTCGAATCGAGTCGAGTCACATCGTTTTGAATCAAACAAGGTCAAATCGCTTCATATCGTGTCGAATCCCATCGAATCACGTCGAATAACTTCGAATTGCGTCAAACCTCAGAGAATCCTACTGAATCACGTCGAGTCGCATGGAATCTCATCAAATCCCTTCAGATTTGCCGAATCCAGTCAAGTCCTATCAAATCGCTTTGCACGGAATCGAATTGAATCCAATAGATTAAAGTAGGGTAGGTTCGGGTGGGGTGCCGTTGGGTCGGGTAGGGTAGAATAGAATAGAGTACAACAGAATAGGAGAGAATAGAACAGAACAGAAAGAATACAACAGAATAGAATAGAGTCAAAGAGAGAGAACATAGCCGAATTGAGCCGAGTGGAGACAAAACGAGACGAATCACGTCCGGTTGCTTCGAATCGCGTCAAATCAAATCGAATCGATTAGAAGAGATTAGGGTAGGGAAGGGTAGAATAGAAGAGAGGAAAATAGTGAGGAATGGAGTTGAACGGAGTCCAATAGAGACGGATAGATATGAACAGAGTACAAAAGAGTCTAATAGAGCAGAATAGGGCCGAATAGGCCCAACTAAGGCCTAATTGAGCAGAATCCAGCAGAATCGATGGAATTCGAGCCTAATCGAGCCGAATGGAGTGAAATGGAGCCAAGTCGAGCCGAATAGAGCCGATTCGAACTGAATCGAGCTGATTCAAGCCTAATCGCGTCAAATCGCGTGGAAATACGTCACATCGAATCTAATCAAATAGATTAGGGAAGGGTAGGGGAGGGGCGGGTGGGTAGAATAGAACAGAATAGTACAGAATAGAATATAGTACAGTAGGGTAGAGTAGAGAGAGTAAAGCAGACAAGAGTAGAGCAGAGTAGAATTGAGTCAAATAGAGTCAAAGAGTGCAGGATATAGCTGAATAGAGCCAATTCTGGCCGAATCGAGTCAAATGGAAACAAAACGAGATGAATCACACCGAATTGCTTCGAATCGCATCCAATCGAATAGATTAGAGTATCGTAGGGTAGAGTAGAACAGAATAGCGTAGAATGGAGAAGAGTGGAGTCAAATGGAGTCGAACAGAGACAAATAGAGTACAAAAGAGTCGAATCGAGCCAAATAGGGCCGAATAAGGCTGAACCGAGTGGAAACGAGCTGAATTGAAGCGATTTGAGCCAAATCGAGCTGAATCGCGCTGATGTTGCAGAATCGAGCCGACTCAAGCGTGATGGTGCCCGGTCGCATCGAAATGCTTTGAATCGAATCAAATGGAATCGATTAGAATAGGTTAGGGTAGGGCAGTTTATGATAGGAAGACTAGGGTAGATGCAAGTAGACTACATTAGAGTAGACAAGAGAAGGCTAGAGTAGAAGCCTAGACTAGTAAGCTGGACTAGTCAGCTAGACTAGTGGCATAGAGCAGTAGCCTAGACAACTGGTCTTGAATAGTACCCTAAGTCAGTAAGCTGAACGAGTACCCTTGCCTGAACTCTTAGCCTAATCTAGTACCCTTGCCTTAACTAGTAGTCCTAACAAGTACCCTTGCCTTAACCAGTAGTCTTCACTAGTACCCTTGCCTTCACTAGTAGTATGTCCTTAACAAGTAGCCTGAACTGGTACCCTTGCCTTAACCAGTACCCTCAACAAGTACCCATGCCTTAACTAGTAGCCTGGACTTAACTAGTAGCCTGGCCTTAACTAGTAGCCTGAACTAGTACCCTTGCCTTAAGGAGTACGCTTGCCCGAACTACTCCCCTTAATTAGGACCCTTATTGAGTAACCCTAAGTAGTAGAGTATGGTACGGTGGGGTAGCATAGGGTAGGGAAGCATACGGTGGAACAGAGAAAATAGAAGGAAATAGAATAGAACAGCATAGGTCAGGGTAGGTTAGCTTAGTGTAGGGTATGGTAGAGTAGCATAGGATGGAATCGAGAAAATAGAAAAGGAGACTAGAAAAGAGCAGACTAGATTAGGATAGGCTAGGGTGGGGGAGGGTTTTGTAGAATACAGTAGTGTAGAATGGAATAGAATGGTGTGGAATGGAGTCAAATGGATTCGAACACAGATGCAGAGAGTAGAAAAGAGTTGAATAGAGCCGAATAACGCTGAATAGGACCACATATGGCCAAAATGAGCCGAATCGAGTCGAGTCGACCAGATTCGGGATGAATGGAGCCTAGTGGAGCTGAAACGAGCCAAATAGAGACAAACTGAACCCAGCAAAATCGAGCCAAAACACACTTAATTGCATCCTATTGCATCGGATCTCGTCGAATTCCATCAAATCCCACCAAAACGCATCAAATCTCGCGGAATCTCACCGAATCCCGTCGAATTGTCTCAAATCGGGTCGAATGGTGTCAAACTGAATGGAATCGAATTAAATTGAATAGATTAGAGTAGTGTAGGTTAGACTGGGATTCAGTAGGGAAGGGCACAGAAGAATAGAATAGAGTAGAACAGAAGAGAATTCCAAGAGTAGAATGGAGTAGAGTTGAGTAGAGTGGAATAGTCAGAGTCGGGTAGTGCAGAATATAGATGAATAGATCCAATTCAAGCCGAATCGATTCGAATGGAGAGGAAAGGAGACAAATCGTGATGAATCGAATCGATTAGAATAGATTAGAGTAGGGTAGGGTAGAACAGAATAGAATACAGTAGAAAAGAGCAGAATGGTGTGGAAGGGAGTTGAATGGAGCCAAATAGAGACAAATAAAGTAGAAAGGGTTGAGTAGAGCTGAGCAGGGCTGAATAAGATTCACTCGAGCCTAATTATGCTGAATTGAGCAGAATCGAGACGAATTGACCCAATTCAAGCCAAATAGAGCTAAATCGAGCCGATTCAAGCCTAATCACATGGAATCGCGTCGAAATGCGTTGAATCGAATAGATTAGAGTAGAGGAGGGTACGGCAGGAGAGGCTAGACTACAACACAACACAACACAATAGAAAGAAGAGAATAGAATTAAGTAGAGTCGGGTCCAGTAGAATAGAGTCAAATTGAGCTGAAGAGAGCCGAAAAGAGCCAAACAGAGCTGAATACAGCCGAATTGACCAAATTCAAGGTGAATCGAGATGAATCATGTCGAGTCGTTTGAAACGTGTCGAATCGAATCAAATAGATTAGTGTGGGGAAGGTAAGGTTAGGGTAGGGTAGAGAAGAATAGAATAGAGTAGAATAGAACAGAACAGAAAGAATCGAGTAGACTAGAGTCAAATAGAGTCGAATACTGCCAAAAAGAGCCGAATAGAGTGGAAAAGAGCCGAATAGAACCGAATCGAGTTTAATGGAGCAGAAAGGAGATGAATCGAGCCGATATGACCCGAATCAGGTCGAATCCCATTCAAGTGTGTCGAATAGCATAGAACAGATTACAGTAGGCTAAGTTAGGGTAGGGTAGGGTAGAATAGAGTGCAGTAGAACAGAACAGAACAGAACTGAAAGAATAGAGTCGAGACGAGCAGAGTATAGAAGAGTAGAGTAGAGCAGAGTCGAACATTGTCGAATAGGGCCAAATAGAGCCCAAAAGAGCTAAATGGATAGAAACCAAGATGAATCACGCCGAATCCCGTGGAATCGTGCCGTATCGCGTTGAATCCCGTCGAATTGCATTGAATCTGATCAATTCCAATCCAATCCAATCCAATCAATTAGAATAGACTAGAGTAGGGTAGAGTACAATACAATACAGTAGAGAATAGTTTAGGATGGAGTAGAATGGTGTAGCATGGAGTCGAGTGGAGTCGAAAAGAGATAATAGAGTTGAGTAGAGTCTAATAGAGCCGAATCGAGCTGAATAGAGCCTATTCGAGCTGACTAGAGCCGAATGGAGCCGATTAGAGCTGAATCGAACCGATTTGAGCCGATTGGGGATGAATGGAGTGGAAAGGAGCCGATTTGAGCCGAATCGCATGGAGATGCGTGGAATCGAATCCAGTAGAATAGATTAGATTAGGGTAGGATGGAATAGAGTAGACTTGAACACAGTAGAAGAGAATGGAAAGGATACAATAGAATAGAGTAGAAAAGGGTAGAGCAGAGCAGAATAGTGTAGAGTAGAATAGAGTAGAGTAGAACAGAGTCGAATCAAGCTGAATGGAAACGAAACGAGACAAATCGCGTCGAATGGTGTCGAATCCCATCGAATCAATTACAGTAGGGAATAGTAGAAGAGCGTAGAATGGAGTAGAATGGTGTGCAATGGAATCGAGTAGAGTAGAAAAGAGCTGAAGAGAGCCGAAGAGGGCCAAAGAGGGCCAAATCGAGCTGAACCGAGAGAAATCGAGCCGAATCCAGTGAATCGAGCCTAACGGAGCCAAATCGAGCCTAATCGAGCTGAATCGACACTATTCGAGACAAATGGAGCCGAATGGACATGAATCACACCGATGCGGCCCCTAGTCGCGTCAAAGTTTCTCGAATTCAATTGAATAGACTAGAGTAGGGGAGGTTCGGGTAGGCTAGAGTAGGGTAGAATAGAGTAGAATAGAATAAAACAGAACAGAACACAACAAAATAGAACAGAACAACACAGAACGAATACAGAAAAGAGTAGGCTAGAGTAGAGTAGAGGGGAATAGAGTAGAGTAGAATAGATTTGAACAGAGCCAAATCAAGACGAATCACGTTGAAATGGGTTGAATCAAATCCAATCAAGTGGATTACAATACCTCAGAGTTGGGTAGCATAGGGTAGGGTAGAATAGAGTAGAATAGTACAGAACAGAGTAGAAACAATACAATAGAGTAGAGTAGAATAGAGCTGAATAGAGCCAAATGCAGACAAAATGAGAGGAATCGTGTAGAAGCAAGTAGAGTAAATTAGAGTGGTGTTGGGTAGGGTAGAGCAGAATAGAGTAGAATAGTGTGGAATGAATAGAATGGAGTAGAATGGAGTCAAGTAGAAACGAATAGAGTAGAAGAGAGTCGAATAGAGCAGAATAGGGCCGAAGAAGGCCAAATCGAGCAGATTCGAAGCGATTCAAGCCAAAACAAGCTGAATGGAGCCTAACTGAGCCGAATAGAGCCAAATCGAGCCGAATCGAGCCGATTCAAGCTTCATCGCCTGGAATCGCGTTCAACGCGTCAAATCCAATCGAGACGTATAGATTAGAGAAGGGGAGGGGAGGGGAGAATAGAACAGAGTAGAGTGGAATAGAAGAGATTAGAACAGAATAGAAGGAACAGAATCGAGTAGAATCGAGTGGAAAAGAGTAGAGTCGAATACAGTCGAATAGAGCCGAATAAGCTGAATAGAGACGAATGGAGCTGAATACAGCCGAAAAGAGCTGTATACTGCCGAATCACACCTAATCGAGTGGAATCAAGCAGAATCGCACTGACTGTCACCGAACAGCGTCGAATCGAATCAGGTCGAATCGAGTCGAGTCACATCGTTTTGAATCAAACAAGGTCAAATCGCTTCATATCGTGTCGAATCCCATCGAATCACGTCGAATAACTTCGAATTGCGTCAAACCTCAGAGAATCCTACTGAATCACGTCGAGTCGCATGGAATCTCATCAAATCCCTTCAGATTTGCCGAATCCAGTCAAGTCCTATCAAATCGCTTTGCACGGAATCGAATTGAATCCAATAGATTAAAGTAGGGTAGGTTCGGGTGGGGTGCCGTTGGGTCGGGTAGGGTAGAATAGAATAGAGTACAACAGAATAGGAGAGAATAGAACAGAACAGAAAGAATACAACAGAATAGAATAGAGTCAAAGAGAGAGAACATAGCCGAATTGAGCCGAGTGGAGACAAAACGAGACGAATCACGTCCGGTTGCTTCGAATCGCGTCAAATCAAATCGAATCAATTAGAAGAGATTAGGGTAGGGAAGGGTAGAATAGAAGAGAGGAAAATAGTGAGGAATGGAGTTGAACGGAGTCCAATAGAGACGGATAGATATGAACAGAGTACAAAAGAGTCTAATAGAGCAGAATAGGGCCGAATAGGCCCAAATAAGGCCTAATTGAGCAGAATCCAGCAGAATCGATGGAATTCGAGCCTAATCGAGCCGAATGGAGTGAAATGGAGCCAAGTCGAGCCGAATAGAGCCGATTCGAACTGAATCGAGCTGATTCAAGCCTAATCGCGTCAAATCGCGTGGAAATACGTCACATCGAATCTAATCAAATAGATTAGGGAAGGGTAGGGGAGGGGCGGGTGGGTAGAATAGAACAGAATAGTACAGAATAGAATATAGTACAGTAGGGTAGAGTAGAGAGAGTAAAGCAGACAAGAGTAGAGCAGAGTAGAATTGAGTCAAATAGAGTCAAAGAGTGCAGGATATAGCTGAATAGAGCCAATTCTGGCCGAATCGAGTCAAATGGAAACAAAACGAGATGAATCACACCGAATTGCTTCGAATCGCATCCAATCGAATAGATTAGAGTATCGTAGGGTAGAGTAGAACAGAATAGCGTAGAATGGAGAAGAGTGGAGTCAAATGGAGTCGAACAGAGACAAATAGAGTACAAAAGAGTCGAATCGAGCCAAATAGGGCCGAATAAGGCTGAACCGAGTGGAAACGAGCTGAATTGAAGCGATTTGAGCCAAATCGAGCTGAATCGCGCTGATGTTGCAGAATCGAGCCGACTCAAGCGTGATGGTGCCCGGTCGCATCGAAATGCTTTGAATCGAATCAAATGGAATCGATTAGAATAGGTTAGGGTAGGGCAGTTTATGATAGGAAGACTAGGGTAGATGCAAGTAGACTACATTAGAGTAGACAAGAGAAGGCTAGAGTAGAAGCCTAGACTAGTAAGCTGGACTAGTCAGCTAGACTAGTGGCATAGAGCAGTAGCCTAGACAACTAGTCTTGAATAGTACCCTAAGTCAGTAAGCTGAACGAGTACCCTTGCCTGAACTCTTAGCCTAATCTAGTACCCTTGCCTTAACTAGTAGTCCTAACAAGTACCCTTGCCTTAACCAGTAGTCTTCACTAGTACCCTTGCCTTCACTAGTAGTATGTCCTTAACAAGTAGCCTGAACTGGTACCCTTGCCTTAACCAGTACCCTCAACAAGTACCCATGCCTTAACTAGTAGCCTGGACTTAACTAGTAGCCTGGCCTTAACTAGTAGCCTGAACTAGTACCCTTGCCTTAAGGAGTACGCTTGCCCGAACTACTCCCCTTAATTAGGACCCTTATTGAGTAACCCTAAGTAGTAGAGTATGGTACGGTGGGGTAGCATAGGGTAGGGAAGCATACGGTGGAACAGAGAAAATAGAAGGAAATAGAATAGAACAGCATAGGTCAGGGTAGGTTAGCTTAGTGTAGGGTATGGTAGAGTAGCATAGGATGGAATCGAGAAAATAGAAAAGGAGACTAGAAAAGAGCAGACTAGATTAGGATAGGCTAGGGTGGGGGAGGGTTTTGTAGAATACAGTAGTGTAGAATGGAATAGAATGGTGTGGAATGGAGTCAAATGGATTCGAACACAGATGCAGAGAGTAGAAAAGAGTTGAATAGAG
The DNA here is from genome assembly GCF_030014295.1 of Loxodonta africana. NCBI lineage: Eukaryota > Metazoa > Chordata > Mammalia > Proboscidea > Elephantidae > Loxodonta > Loxodonta africana. The sequence goes on from NW_026975017.1 coordinate 210,260, forward strand.
CCGAATAACGCTGAATAGGACCACATATGGCCAAAATGAGCCGAATCGAGTCGAGTCGACCAGATTCGGGATGAATGGAGCCTAGCGGAGCTGAAACGAGCCAAATAGAGACAAACTGAACCCAGCAAAATCGAGCCAAAACACACTTAATTGCATCCTATTGCATCGGATCTCGTCGAATTCCATCAAATCCCACCAAAACGCATCAAATCTCGCGGAATCTCACCGAATCCCGTCGAATTGTCTCAAATCGGGTCGAATGGTGTCAAACTGAATGGAATCGAATTAAATTGAATAGATTAGAGTAGTGTAGGTTAGACTGGGATTCAGTAGGGAAGGGCACAGAAGAATAGAATAGAGTAGAACAGAAGAGAATTCCAAGAGTAGAATGGAGTAGAGTTGAGTAGAGTGGAATAGTCAGAGTCGGGTAGTGCAGAATATAGATGAATAGATCCAATTCAAGCCGAATCGATTCGAATGGAGAGGAAAGGAGACAAATCGTGATGAATCGAATCGATTAGAATAGATTAGAGTAGGGTAGGGTAGAACAGAATAGAATACAGTAGAAAAGAGCAGAATGGTGTGGAAGGGAGTTGAATGGAGCCAAATAGAGACAAATAAAGTAGAAAGGGTTGAGTAGAGCTGAGCAGGGCTGAATAAGATTCACTCGAGCCTAATTATGCTGAATTGAGCAGAATCGAGACGAATTGACCCAATTCAAGCCAAATAGAGCTAAATCGAGCCGATTCAAGCCTAATCACATGGAATCGCGTCGAAATGCGTTGAATCGAATAGATTAGAGTAGAGGAGGGTACGGCAGGAGAGGCTAGACTACAACACAACACAACACAATAGAAAGAAGAGAATAGAATTAAGTAGAGTCGGGTCCAGTAGAATAGAGTCAAATTGAGCTGAAGAGAGCCGAAAAGAGCCAAACAGAGCTGAATACAGCCGAATTGACCAAATTCAAGGTGAATCGAGATGAATCATGTCGAGTCGTTTGAAACGTGTCGAATCGAATCAAATAGATTAGTGTGGGGAAGGTAAGGTTAGGGTAGGGTAGAGAAGAATAGAATAGAGTAGAATAGAACAGAACAGAAAGAATCGAGTAGACTAGAGTCAAATAGAGTCGAATACTGCCAAAAAGAGCCGAATAGAGTGGAAAAGAGCCGAATAGAACCGAATCGAGTTTAATGGAGCAGAAAGGAGATGAATCGAGCCGATATGACCCGAATCAGGTCGAATCCCATTCAAGTGTGTCGAATAGCATAGAACAGATTACAGTAGGCTAAGTTAGGGTAGGGTAGGGTAGAATAGAGTGCAGTAGAACAGAACAGAACAGAACTGAAAGAATAGAGTCGAGACGAGCAGAGTATAGAAGAGTAGAGTAGAGCAGAGTCGAACATTGTCGAATAGGGCCAAATAGAGCCCAAAAGAGCTAAATGGATAGAAACCAAGATGAATCACGCCGAATCCCGTGGAATCGTGCCGTATCGCGTTGAATCCCGTCGAATTGCATTGAATCTGATCAATTCCAATCCAATCCAATCCAATCAATTAGAATAGACTAGAGTAGGGTAGAGTACAATACAATACAGTAGAGAATAGTTTAGGATGGAGTAGAATGGTGTAGCATGGAGTCGAGTGGAGTCGAAAAGAGATAATAGAGTTGAGTAGAGTCTAATAGAGCCGAATCGAGCTGAATAGAGCCTATTCGAGCTGACTAGAGCCGAATGGAGCCGATTAGAGCTGAATCGAACCGATTTGAGCCGATTGGGGATGAATGGAGTGGAAAGGAGCCGATTTGAGCCGAATCGCATGGAGATGCGTGGAATCGAATCCAGTAGAATAGATTAGATTAGGGTAGGATGGAATAGAGTAGACTTGAACACAGTAGAAGAGAATGGAAAGGATACAATAGAATAGAGTAGAAAAGGGTAGAGCAGAGCAGAATAGTGTAGAGTAGAATAGAGTAGAGTAGAACAGAGTCGAATCAAGCTGAATGGAAACGAAACGAGACAAATCGCGTCGAATGGCGTCGAATCCCATCGAATCAATTACAGTAGGGAATAGTAGAAGAGCGTAGAATGGAGTAGAATGGTGTGCAATGGAATCGAGTAGAGTAGAAAAGAGCTGAAGAGAGCCGAAGAGGGCCAAAGAGGGCCAAATCGAGCTGAACCGAGAGAAATCGAGCCGAATCCAGTGAATCGAGCCTAACGGAGCCAAATCGAGCCTAATCGAGCTGAATCGACACTATTCGAGACAAATGGAGCCGAATGGACATGAATCACACCGATGCGGCCCCTAGTCGCGTCAAAGTTTCTCGAATTCAATTGAATAGACTAGAGTAGGGGAGGTTCGGGTAGGCTAGAGTAGGGTAGAATAGAGTAGAATAGAATAAAACAGAACAGAACACAACAAAATAGAACAGAACAACACAGAACGAATACAGAAAAGAGTAGGCTAGAGTAGAGTAGAGGGGAATAGAGTAGAGTAGAATAGATTTGAACAGAGCCAAATCAAGACGAATCACGTTGAAATGGGTTGAATCAAATCCAATCAAGTGGATTACAATACCTCAGAGTTGGGTAGCATAGGGTAGGGTAGAATAGAGTAGAATAGTACAGAACAGAGTAGAAACAATACAATAGAGTAGAGTAGAATAGAGCTGAATAGAGCCAAATGCAGACAAAATGAGAGGAATCGTGTAGAAGCAAGTAGAGTAGATTAGAGTGGTGTTGGGTAGGGTAGAGCAGAATAGAGTAGAATAGTGTGGAATGAATAGAATGGAGTAGAATGGAGTCAAGTAGAAACGAATAGAGTAGAAGAGAGTCGAATAGAGCAGAATAGGGCCGAAGAAGGCCAAATCGAGCAGATTCGAAGCGATTCAAGCCAAAACAAGCTGAATGGAGCCTAACTGAGCCGAATAGAGCCAAATCGAGCCGAATCGAGCCGATTCAAGCTTCATCGCCTGGAATCGCGTTCAACGCGTCAAATCCAATCGAGACGTATAGATTAGAGAAGGGGAGGGGAGGGGAGAATAGAACAGAGTAGAGTGGAATAGAAGAGATTAGAACAGAATAGAAGGAACAGAATCGAGTAGAATCGAGTGGAAAAGAGTAGAGTCGAATACAGTCGAATAGAGCCGAATAAGCTGAATAGAGACGAATGGAGCTGAATACAGCCGAAAAGAGCTGTATACTGCCGAATCACACCTAATCGAGTGGAATCAAGCAGAATCGCACTGACTGTCACCGAACAGCGTCGAATCGAATCAGGTCGAATCGAGTCGAGTCACATCGTTTTGAATCAAACAAGGTCAAATCGCTTCATATCGTGTCGAATCCCATCGAATCACGTCGAATAACTTCGAATTGCGTCAAACCTCAGAGAATCCTACTGAATCACGTCGAGTCGCATGGAATCTCATCAAATCCCTTCAGATTTGCCGAATCCAGTCAAGTCCTATCAAATCGCTTTGCACGGAATCGAATTGAATCCAATAGATTAAAGTAGGGTAGGTTCGGGTGGGGTGCCGTTGGGTCGGGTAGGGTAGAATAGAATAGAGTACAACAGAATAGGAGAGAATAGAACAGAACAGAAAGAATACAACAGAATAGAATAGAGTCAAAGAGAGAGAACATAGCCGAATTGAGCCGAGTGGAGACAAAACGAGACGAATCACGTCCGGTTGCTTCGAATCGCGTCAAATCAAATCGAATCGATTAGAAGAGATTAGGGTAGGGAAGGGTAGAATAGAAGAGAGGAAAATAGTGAGGAATGGAGTTGAACGGAGTCCAATAGAGACGGATAGATATGAACAGAGTACAAAAGAGTCTAATAGAGCAGAATAGGGCCGAATAGGCCCAAATAAGGCCTAATTGAGCAGAATCCAGCAGAATCGATGGAATTCGAGCCTAATCGAGCCGAATGGAGTGAAATGGAGCCAAGTCGAGCCGAATAGAGCCGATTCGAACTGAATCGAGCTGATTCAAGCCTAATCGCGTCAAATCGCGTGGAAATACGTCACATCGAATCTAATCAAATAGATTAGGGAAGGGTAGGGGAGGGGCGGGTGGGTAGAATAGAACAGAATAGTACAGAATAGAATATAGTACAGTAGGGTAGAGTAGAGAGAGTAAAGCAGACAAGAGTAGAGCAGAGTAGAATTGAGTCAAATAGAGTCAAAGAGTGCAGGATATAGCTGAATAGAGCCAATTCTGGCCGAATCGAGTCAAATGGAAACAAAACGAGATGAATCACACCGAATTGCTTCGAATCGCATCCAATCGAATAGATTAGAGTATCGTAGGGTAGAGTAGAACAGAATAGCGTAGAATGGAGAAGAGTGGAGTCAAATGGAGTCGAACAGAGACAAATAGAGTACAAAAGAGTCGAATCGAGCCAAATAGGGCCGAATAAGGCTGAACCGAGTGGAAACGAGCTGAATTGAAGCGATTTGAGCCAAATCGAGCTGAATCGCGCTGATGTTGCAGAATCGAGCCGACTCAAGCGTGATGGTGCCCGGTCGCATCGAAATGCTTTGAATCGAATCAAATGGAATCGATTAGAATAGGTTAGGGTAGGGCAGTTTATGATAGGAAGACTAGGGTAGATGCAAGTAGACTACATTAGAGTAGACAAGAGAAGGCTAGAGTAGAAGCCTAGACTAGTAAGCTGGACTAGTCAGCTAGACTAGTGGCATAGAGCAGTAGCCTAGACAACTGGTCTTGAATAGTACCCTAAGTCAGTAATCTGAACGAGTACCCTTGCCTGAACTCTTAGCCTAATCTAGTACCCTTGCCTTAACTAGTAGTCCTAACAAGTACCCTTGCCTTAACCAGTAGTCTTCACTAGTACCCTTGCCTTCACTAGTAGTATGTCCTTAACAAGTAGCCTGAACTGGTACCCTTGCCTTAACCAGTACCCTCAACAAGTACCCATGCCTTAACTAGTAGCCTGGACTTAACTAGTAGCCTGGCCTTAACTAGTAGCCTGAACTAGTACCCTTGCCTTAAGGAGTACGCTTGCCCGAACTACTCCCCTTAATTAGGACCCTTATTGAGTAACCCTAAGTAGTAGAGTATGGTACGGTGGGGTAGCATAGGGTAGGGAAGCATACGGTGGAACAGAGAAAATAGAAGGAAATAGAATAGAACAGCATAGGTCAGGGTAGGTTAGCTTAGTGTAGGGTATGGTAGAGTAGCATAGGATGGAATCGAGAAAATAGAAAAGGAGACTAGAAAAGAGCAGACTAGATTAGGATAGGCTAGGGTGGGGGAGGGTTTTGTAGAATACAGTAGTGTAGAATGGAATAGAATGGTGTGGAATGGAGTCAAATGGATTCGAACACAGATGCAGAGAGTAGAAAAGAGTTGAATAGAGCCGAATAACGCTGAATAGGACCACATATGGCCAAAATGAGCCGAATCGAGTCGAGTCGACCAGATTCGGGATGAATGGAGCCTAGCGGAGCTGAAACGAGCCAAATAGAGACAAACTGAACCCAGCAAAATCGAGCCAAGACACACTTAATTGCATCCTATTGCATCAGATCTCGTCGAATTCCATCAAATCCCACCAAAACGCATCAAATCTCGCGGAATCTCACCGAATCCCGTCGAATTGTCTCAAATCGGGTCGAATGGTGTCAAACTGAATGGAATCGAATTAAATTGAATAGATTAGAGTAGTGTAGGTTAGACTGGGATTCAGTAGGGAAGGGCACAGAAGAATAGAATAGAGTAGAACAGAAGAGAATTCCAAGAGTAGAATGGAGTAGAGTTGAGTAGAGTGGAATAGTCAGAGTCGGGTAGTGCAGAATATAGATGAATAGATCCAATTCAAGCCGAATCGATTCGAATGGAGAGGAAAGGAGACAAATCGTGATGAATCGAATCGATTAGAATAGATTAGAGTAGGGTAGGGTAGAACAGAATAGAATACAGTAGAAAAGAGCAGAATGGTGTGGAAGGGAGTTGAATGGAGCCAAATAGAGACAAATAAAGTAGAAAGGGTTGAGTAGAGCTGAGCAGGGCTGAATAAGATTCACTCGAGCCTAATTATGCTGAATTGAGCAGAATCGAGACGAATTGACCCAATTCAAGCCAAATAGAGCTAAATCGAGCCGATTCAAGCCTAATCACATGGAATCGCGTCGAAATGCGTTGAATCGAATAGATTAGAGTAGAGGAGGGTACGGCAGGAGAGGCTAGACTACAACACAACACAACACAATAGAAAGAAGAGAATAGAATTAAGTAGAGTCGGGTCCAGTAGAATAGAGTCAAATTGAGCTGAAGAGAGCCGAAAAGAGCCAAACAGAGCTGAATACAGCCGAATTGACCAAATTCAAGGTGAATCGAGATGAATCATGTCGAGTCGTTTGAAACGTGTCGAATCGAATCAAATAGATTAGTGTGGGGAAGGTAAGGTTAGGGTAGGGTAGAGAAGAATAGAATAGAGTAGAATAGAACAGAACAGAAAGAATCGAGTAGACTAGAGTCAAATAGAGTCGAATACTGCCAAAAAGAGCCGAATAGAGTGGAAAAGAGCCGAATAGAACCGAATCGAGTTTAATGGAGCAGAAAGGAGATGAATCGAGCCGATATGACCCGAATCAGGTCGAATCCCATTCAAGTGTGTCGAATAGCATAGAACAGATTACAGTAGGCTAAGTTAGGGTAGGGTAGGGTAGAATAGAGTGCAGTAGAACAGAACAGAACAGAACTGAAAGAATAGAGTCGAGACGAGCAGAGTATAGAAGAGTAGAGTAGAGCAGAGTCGAACATTGTCGAATAGGGCCAAATAGAGCCCAAAAGAGCTAAATGGATAGAAACCAAGATGAATCACGCCGAATCCCGTGGAATCGTGCCGTATCGCGTTGAATCCCGTCGAATTGCATTGAATCTGATCAATTCCAATCCAATCCAATCCAATCAATTAGAATAGACTAGAGTAGGGTAGAGTACAATACAATACAGTAGAGAATAGTTTAGGATGGAGTAGAATGGTGTAGCATGGAGTCGAGTGGAGTCGAAAAGAGATAATAGAGTTGAGTAGAGTCTAATAGAGCCGAATCGAGCTGAATAGAGCCTATTCGAGCTGACTAGAGCCGAATGGAGCCGATTAGAGCTGAATCGAACCGATTTGAGCCGATTGGGGATGAATGGAGTGGAAAGGAGCCGATTTGAGCCGAATCGCATGGAGATGCGTGGAATCGAATCCAGTAGAATAGATTAGATTAGGGTAGGATGGAATAGAGTAGACTTGAACACAGTAGAAGAGAATGGAAAGGATACAATAGAATAGAGTAGAAAAGGGTAGAGCAGAGCAGAATAGTGTAGAGTAGAATAGAGTAGAGTAGAACAGAGTCGAATCAAGCTGAATGGAAACGAAACGAGACAAATCGCGTCGAATGGCGTCGAATCCCATCGAATCAATTACAGTAGGGAATAGTAGAAGAGCGTAGAATGGAGTAGAATGGTGTGCAATGGAATCGAGTAGAGTAGAAAAGAGCTGAAGAGAGCCGAAGAGGGCCAAAGAGGGCCAAATCGAGCTGAACTGAGAGAAATCGAGCCGAATCCAGTGAATCGAGCCTAACGGAGCCAAATCGAGCCTAATCGAGCTGAATCGACACTATTCGAGACAAATGGAGCCGAATGGACATGAATCACACCGATGCGGCCCCTAGTCGCGTCAAAGTTTCTCGAATTCAATTGAATAGACTAGAGTAGGGGAGGTTCGGGTAGGCTAGAGTAGGGTAGAATAGAGTAGAATAGAATAAAACAGAACAGAACACAACAAAATAGAACAGAACAACACAGAACGAATACAGAAAAGAGTAGGCTAGAGTAGAGTAGAGGGGAATAGAGTAGAGTAGAATAGATTTGAACAGAGCCAAATCGAGACGAATCACGTTGAAATGGGTTGAATCAAATCCAATCAAGTGGATTACAATACCTCAGAGTTGGGTAGCATAGGGTAGGGTAGAATAGAGTAGAATAGTACAGAACAGAGTAGAAACAATACAATAGAGTAGAGTAGAATAGAGCTGAATAGAGCCAAATGCAGACAAAATGAGAGGAATCGTGTAGAAGCAAGTAGAGTAAATTAGAGTGGTGTTGGGTAGGGTAGAGCAGAATAGAGTAGAATAGTGTGGAATGAATAGAATGGAGTAGAATGGAGTCAAGTAGAAACGAATAGAGTAGAAGAGAGTCGAATAGAGCAGAATAGGGCCGAAGAAGGCCAAATCGAGCAGATTCGAAGCGATTCAAGCCAAAACAAGCTGAATGGAGCCTAACTGAGCCGAATAGAGCCAAATCGAGCCGAATCGAGCCAATTCAAGCTTCATCGCCTGGAATCGCGTTCAACGCGTCAAATCCAATCGAGACGTATAGATTAGAGAAGGGGAGGGGAGGGGAGAATAGAACAGAGTAGAGTGGAATAGAAGAGATTAGAACAGAATAGAAGGAACAGAATCGAGTAGAATCGAGTGGAAAAGAGTAGAGTCGAATACAGTCGAATAGAGCCGAATAAGCTGAATAGAGACGAATGGAGCTGAATACAGCCGAAAAGAGCTGTATACTGCCGAATCACACCTAATCGAGTGGAATCAAGCAGAATCGCACTGACTGTCACCGAACAGCGTCGAATCGAATCAGGTCGAATCGAGTCGAGTCACATCGTTTTGAATCAAACAAGGTCAAATCGCTTCATATCGTGTCGAATCCCATCGAATCACGTCGAATAACTTCGAATTGCGTCAAACCTCAGAGAATCCTACTGAATCACGTCGAGTCGCATGGAATCTCATCAAATCCCTTCAGATTTGCCGAATCCAGTCAAGTCCTATCAAATCGCTTTGCACGGAATCGAATTGAATCCAATAGATTAAAGTAGGGTAGGTTCGGGTGGGGTGCCGTTGGGTCGGGTAGGGTAGAATAGAATAGAGTACAACAGAATAGGAGAGAATAGAACAGAACAGAAAGAATACAACAGAATAGAATAGAGTCAAAGAGAGAGAACATAGCCGAATTGAGCCGAGTGGAGACAAAACGAGACGAATCACGTCCGGTTGCTTCGAATCGCGTCAAATCAAATCGAATCGATTAGAAGAGATTAGGGTAGGGAAGGGTAGAATAGAAGAGAGGAAAATAGTGAGGAATGGAGTTGAACGGAGTCCAATAGAGACGGATAGATATGAACAGAGTACAAAAGAGTCTAATAGAGCAGAATAGGGCCGAATAGGCCCAAATAAGGCCTAATTGAGCAGAATCCAGCAGAATCGATGGAATTCGAGCCTAATCGAGCCGAATGGAGTGAAATGGAGCCAAGTCGAGCCGAATAGAGCCGATTCGAACTGAATCGAGCTGATTCAAGCCTAATCGCGTCAAATCGCGTGGAAATACGTCACATCGAATCTAATCAAATAGATTAGGGAAGGGTAGGGGAGGGGCGGGTGGGTAGAATAGAACAGAATAGTACAGAATAGAATATAGTACAGTAGGGTAGAGTAGAGAGAGTAAAGCAGACAAGAGTAGAGCAGAGTAGAATTGAGTCAAATAGAGTCAAAGAGTGCAGGATATAGCTGAATAGAGCCAATTCTGGCCGAATCGAGTCAAATGGAAACAAAACGAGATGAATCACACCGAATTGCTTCGAATCGCATCCAATCGAATAGATTAGAGTATCGTAGGGTAGAGTAGAACAGAATAGCGTAGAATGGAGAAGAGTGGAGTCAAATGGAGTCGAACAGAGACAAATAGAGTACAAAAGAGTCGAATCGAGCCAAATAGGGCCGAATAAGGCTGAACCGAGTGGAAACGAGCTGAATTGAAGCGATTTGAGCCAAATCGAGCTGAATCGCGCTGATGTTGCAGAATCGAGCCGACTCAAGCGTGATGGTGCCCGGTCGCATCGAAATGCTTTGAATCGAATCAAATGGAATCGATTAGAATAGGTTAGGGTAGGGCAGTTTATGATAGGAAGACTAGGGTAGATGCAAGTAGACTACATTAGAGTAGACAAGAGAAGGCTAGAGTAGAAGCCTAGACTAGTAAGCTGGACTAGTCAGCTAGACTAGTGGCATAGAGCAGTAGCCTAGACAACTGGTCTTGAATAGTACCCTAAGTCAGTAATCTGAACGAGTACCCTTGCCTGAACTCTTAGCCTAATCTAGTACCCTTGCCTTAACTAGTAGTCCTAACAAGTACCCTTGCCTTAACCAGTAGTCTTCACTAGTACCCTTGCCTTCACTAGTAGTATGTCCTTAACAAGTAGCCTGAACTGGTACCCTTGCCTTAACCAGTACCCTCAACAAGTACCCATGCCTTAACTAGTAGCCTGGACTTAACTAGTAGCCTGGCCTTAACTAGTAGCCTGAACTAGTACCCTTGCCTTAAGGAGTACGCTTGCCCGAACTACTCCCCTTAATTAGGACCCTTATTGAGTAACCCTAAGTAGTAGAGTATGGTACGGTGGGGTAGCATAGGGTAGGGAAGCATACGGTGGAACAGAGAAAATAGAAGGAAATAGAATAGAACAGCATAGGTCAGGGTAGGTTAGCTTAGTGTAGGGTATGGTAGAGTAGCATAGGATGGAATCGAGAAAATAGAAAAGGAGACTAGAAAAGAGCAGACTAGATTAGGATAGGCTAGGGTGGGGGAGGGTTTTGTAGAATACAGTAGTGTAGAATGGAATAGAATGGTGTGGAATGGAGTCAAATGGATTCGAACACAGATGCAGAGAGTAGAAAAGAGTTGAATAGAGCCGAATAACGCTGAATAGGACCACATATGGCCAAAATGAGCCGAATCGAGTCGAGTCGACCAGATTCGGGATGAATGGAGCCTAGTGGAGCTGAAATGAGCCAAATAGAGACAAACTGAACCCAGCAAAATCGAGCCAAGACACACTTAATTGCATCCTATTGCATCGGATCTCGTCGAATTCCATCAAATCCCACCAAAACGCATCAAATCTCGCGGAATCTCACCGAATCCCGTCGAATTGTCTCAAATCGGGTCGAATGGTGTCAAACTGAATGGAATCGAATTAAATTGAATAGATTAGAGTAGTGTAGGTTAGACTGGGATTCAGTAGGGAAGGGCACAGAAGAATAGAATAGAGTAGAACAGAAGAGAATTCCAAGAGTAGAATGGAGTAGAGTTGAGTAGAGTGGAATAGTCAGAGTCGGGTAGTGCAGAATATAGATGAATAGATCCAATTCAAGCCGAATCGATTCGAATGGAGAGGAAAGGAGACAAATCGTGATGAATCGAATCGATTAGAATAGATTAGAGTAGGGTAGGGTAGAACAGAATAGAATACAGTAGAAAAGAGCAGAATGGTGTGGAAGGGAGTTGAATGGAGCCAAATAGAGACAAATAAAGTAGAAAGGGTTGAGTAGAGCTGAGCAGGGCTGAATAAGATTCACTCGAGCCTAATTATGCTGAATTGAGCAGAATCGAGACGAATTGACCCAATTCAAGCCAAATAGAGCTAAATCGAGCCGATTCAAGCCTAATCACATGGAATCGCGTCGAAATGCGTTGAATCGAATAGATTAGAGTAGAGGAGGGTACGGCAGGAGAGGCTAGACTACAACACAACACAACACAATAGAAAGAAGAGAATAGAATTAAGTAGAGTCGGGTCCAGTAGAATAGAGTCAAATTGAGCTGAAGAGAGCCGAAAAGAGCCAAACAGAGCTGAATACAGCCGAATTGACCAAATTCAAGGTGAATCGAGATGAATCATGTCGAGTCGTTTGAAACGTGTCGAATCGAATCAAATAGATTAGTGTGGGGAAGGTAAGGTTAGGGTAGGGTAGAGAAGAATAGAATAGAGTAGAATAGAACAGAACAGAAAGAATCGAGTAGACTAGAGTCAAATAGAGTCGAATACTGCCAAAAAGAGCCGAATAGAGTGGAAAAGAGCCGAATAGAACCGAATCGAGTTTAATGGAGCAGAAAGGAGATGAATCGAGCCGATATGACCCGAATCAGGTCGAATCCCATTCAAGTGTGTCGAATAGCATAGAACAGATTACAGTAGGCTAAGTTAGGGTAGGGTAGGGTAGAATAGAGTGCAGTAGAACAGAACAGAACAGAACTGAAAGAATAGAGTCGAGACGAGCAGAGTATAGAAGAGTAGAGTAGAGCAGAGTCGAACATTGTCGAATAGGGCCAAATAGAGCCCAAAAGAGCTAAATGGATAGAAACCAAGATGAATCACGCCGAATCCCGTGGAATCGTGCCGTATCGCGTTGAATCCCGTCGAATTGCATTGAATCTGATCAATTCCAATCCAATCCAATCCAATCAATTAGAATAGACTAGAGTAGGGTAGAGTACAATACAATACAGTAGAGAATAGTTTAGGATGGAGTAGAATGGTGTAGCATGGAGTCGAGTGGAGTCGAAAAGAGATAATAGAGTTGAGTAGAGTCTAATAGAGCCGAATCGAGCTGAATAGAGCCTATTCGAGCTGACTAGAGCCGAATGGAGCCGATTAGAGCTGAATCGAACCGATTTGAGCCGATTGGGGATGAATGGAGTGGAAAGGAGCCGATTTGAGCCGAATCGCATGGAGATGCGTGGAATCGAATCCAGTAGAATAGATTAGATTAGGGTAGGATGGAATAGAGTAGACTTGAACACAGTAGAAGAGAATGGAAAGGATACAATAGAATAGAGTAGAAAAGGGTAGAGCAGAGCAGAATAGTGTAGAGTAGAATAGAGTAGAGTAGAACAGAGTCGAATCAAGCTGAATGGAAACGAAACGAGACAAATCGCGTCGAATGGCGTCGAATCCCATCGAATCAATTACAGTAGGGAATAGTAGAAGAGCGTAGAATGGAGTAGAATGGTGTGCAATGGAATCGAGTAGAGTAGAAAAGAGCTGAAGAGAGCCGAAGAGGGCCAAAGAGGGCCAAATCGAGCTGAACCGAGAGAAATCGAGCCGAATCCAGTGAATCGAGCCTAACGGAGCCAAATCGAGCCTAATCGAGCTGAATCGACACTATTCGAGACAAATGGAGCCGAATGGACATGAATCACACCGATGCGGCCCCTAGTCGCGTCAAAGTTTCTCGAATTCAATTGAATAGACTAGAGTAGGGGAGGTTCGGGTAGGCTAGAGTAGGGTAGAATAGAGTAGAATAGAATAAAACAGAACAGAACACAACAAAATAGAACAGAACAACACAGAACGAATACAGAAAAGAGTAGGCTAGAGTAGAGTAGAGGGGAATAGAGTAGAGTAGAATAGATTTGAACAGAGCCAAATCGAGACGAATCACGTTGAAATGGGTTGAATCAAATCCAATCAAGTGGATTACAATACCTCAGAGTTGGGTAGCATAGGGTAGGGTAGAATAGAGTAGAATAGTACAGAACAGAGTAGAAACAATACAATAGAGTAGAGTAGAATAGAGCTGAATAGAGCCAAATGCAGACAAAATGAGAGGAATCGTGTAGAAGCAAGTAGAGTAAATTAGAGTGGTGTTGGGTAGGGTAGAGCAGAATAGAGTAGAATAGTGTGGAATGAATAGAATGGAGTAGAATGGAGTCAAGTAGAAACGAATAGAGTAGAAGAGAGTCGAATAGAGCAGAATAGGGCCGAAGAAGGCCAAATCGAGCAGATTCGAAGCGATTCAAGCCAAAACAAGCTGAATGGAGCCTAACTGAGCCGAATAGAGCCAAATCGAGCCGAATCGAGCCGATTCAAGCTTCATCGCCTGGAATCGCGTTCAACGCGTCAAATCCAATCGAGACGTATAGATTAGAGAAGGGGAGGGGAGGGGAGAATAGAACAGAGTAGAGTGGAATAGAAGAGATTAGAACAGAATAGAAGGAACAGAATCGAGTAGAATCGAGTGGAAAAGAGTAGAGTCGAATACAGTCGAATAGAGCCGAATAAGCTGAATAGAGACGAATGGAGCTGAATACAGCCGAAAAGAGCTGTATACTGCCGAATCACACCTAATCGAGTGGAATCAAGCAGAATCGCACTGACTGTCACCGAACAGCGTCGAATCGAATCAGGTCGAATCGAGTCGAGTCACATCGTTTTGAATCAAACAAGGTCAAATCGCTTCATATCGTGTCGAATCCCATCGAATCACGTCGAATAACTTCGAATTGCGTCAAACCTCAGAGAATCCTACTGAATCACGTCGAGTCGCATGGAATCTCATCAAATCCCTTCAGATTTGCCGAATCCAGTCAAGTCCTATCAAATCGCTTTGCACGGAATCGAATTGAATCCAATAGATTAAAGTAGGGTAGGTTCGGGTGGGGTGCCGTTGGGTCGGGTAGGGTAGAATAGAATAGAGTACAACAGAATAGGAGAGAATAGAACAGAACAGAAAGAATACAACAGAATAGAATAGAGTCAAAGAGAGAGAACATAGCCGAATTGAGCCGAGTGGAGACAAAACGAGACGAATCACGTCCGGTTGCTTCGAATCGCGTCAAATCAAATCGAATCGATTAGAAGAGATTAGGGTAGGGAAGGGTAGAATAGAAGAGAGGAAAATAGTGAGGAATGGAGTTGAACGGAGTCCAATAGAGACGGATAGATATGAACAGAGTACAAAAGAATCTAATAGAGCAGAATAGGGCCGAATAGGCCCAAATAAGGCCTAATTGAGCAGAATCCAGCAGAATCGATGGAATTCGAGCCTAATCGAGCCGAATGGAGTGAAATGGAGCCAAGTCGAGCCGAATAGAGCCGATTCGAACTGAATCGAGCTGATTCAAGCCTAATCGCGTCAAATCGCGTGGAAATACGTCACATCGAATCTAATCAAATAGATTAGGGAAGGGTAGGGGAGGGGCGGGTGGGTAGAATAGAACAGAATAGTACAGAATAGAATATAGTACAGTAGGGTAGAGTAGAGAGAGTAAAGCAGACAAGAATAGAGCAGAGTAGAATTGAGTCAAATAGAGTCAAAGAGTGCAGGATATAGCTGAATAGAGCCAATTCTGGCCGAATCGAGTCAAATGGAAACAAAACGAGATGAATCACACCGAATTGCTTCGAATCGCATCCAATCGAATAGATTAGAGTATCGTAGGGTAGAGTAGAACAGAATAGCGTAGAATGGAGAAGAGTGGAGTCAAATGGAGTCGAACAGAGACAAATAGAGTACAAAAGAGTCGAATCGAGCCAAATAGGGCCGAATAAGGCTGAACCGAGTGGAAACGAGCTGAATTGAAGCGATTTGAGCCAAATCGAGCTGAATCGCGCTGATGTTGCAGAATCGAGCCGACTCAAGCGTGATGGTGCCCGGTCGCATCGAAATGCTTTGAATCGAATCAAATGGAATCGATTAGAATAGGTTAGGGTAGGGCAGTTTATGATAGGAAGACTAGGGTAGATGCAAGTAGACTACATTAGAGTAGACAAGAGAAGGCTAGAGTAGAAGCCTAGACTAGTAAGCTGGACTAGTCAGCTAGACTAGTGGCATAGAGCAGTAGCCTAGACAACTAGTCTTGAATAGTACCCTAAGTCAGTAAGCTGAACGACTACCCTTGCCTGAACTCTTAGCCTAATCTAGTACCCTTGCCTTAACTAGTAGTCCTAACAAGTACCCTTGCCTTAACCAGTAGTCTTCACTAGTACCCTTGCCTTCACTAGTAGTATGTCCTTAACAAGTAGCCTGAACTGGTACCCTTGCCTTAACCAGTACCCTCAACAAGTACCCATGCCTTAACTAGTAGCCTGGACTTAACTAGTAGCCTGGCCTTAACTAGTAGCCTGAACTAGTACCCTTGCCTTAAGGAGTACGCTTGCCCGAACTACTCCCCTTAATTAGGACCCTTATTGAGTAACCCTAAGTAGTAGAGTATGGTACGGTGGGGTAGCATAGGGTAGGGAAGCATACGGTGGAACAGAGAAAATAGAAGGAAATAGAATAGAACAGCATAGGTCAGGGTAGGTTAGCTTAGTGTAGGGTATGGTAGAGTAGCATAGGATGGAATCGAGAAAATAGAAAAGGAGACTAGAAAAGAGCAGACTAGATTAGGATAGGCTAGGGTGGGGGAGGGTTTTGTAGAATACAGTAGTGTAGAATGGAATAGAATGGTGTGGAATGGAGTCAAATGGATTCGAACACAGATGCAGAGAGTAGAAAAGAGTTGAATAGAGCCGAATAACGCTGAATAGGACCACATATGGCCAAAATGAGCCGAATCGAGTCGAGTCGACCAGATTCGGGATGAATGGAGCCTAGTGGAGCTGAAATGAGCCAAATAGAGACAAACTGAACCCAGCAAAATCGAGCCAAGACACACTTAATTGCATCCTATTGCATCGGATCTCGTCGAATTCCATCAAATCCCACCAAAACGCATCAAATCTCGCGGAATCTCACCGAATCCCGTCGAATTGTCTCAAATCGGGTCGAATGGTGTCAAACTGAATGGAATCGAATTAAATTGAATAGATTAGAGTAGTGTAGGTTAGACTGGGATTCAGTAGGGAAGGGCACAGAAGAATAGAATAGAGTAGAACAGAAGAGAATTCCAAGAGTAGAATGGAGTAGAGTTGAGTAGAGTGGAATAGTCAGAGTCGGGTAGTGCAGAATATAGATGAATAGATCCAATTCAAGCCGAATCGATTCGAATGGAGAGGAAAGGAGACAAATCGTGATGAATCGAATCGATTAGAATAGATTAGAGTAGGGTAGGGTAGAACAGAATAGAATACAGTAGAAAAGAGCAGAATGGTGTGGAAGGGAGTTGAATGGAGCCAAATAGAGACAAATAAAGTAGAAAGGGTTGAGTAGAGCTGAGCAGGGCTGAATAAGATTCACTCGAGCCTAATTATGCTGAATTGAGCAGAATCGAGACGAATTGACCCAATTCAAGCCAAATAGAGCTAAATCGAGCCGATTCAAGCCTAATCACATGGAATCGCGTCGAAATGCGTTGAATCGAATAGATTAGAGTAGAGGAGGGTACGGCAGGAGAGGCTAGACTACAACACAACACAACACAATAGAAAGAAGAGAATAGAATTAAGTAGAGTCGGGTCCAGTAGAATAGAGTCAAATTGAGCTGAAGAGAGCCGAAAAGAGCCAAACAGAGCTGAATACAGCCGAATTGACCAAATTCAAGGTGAATCGAGATGAATCATGTCGAGTCGTTTGAAACGTGTCGAATCGAATCAAATAGATTAGTGTGGGGAAGGTAAGGTTAGGGTAGGGTAGAGAAGAATAGAATAGAGTAGAATAGAACAGAACAGAAAGAATCGAGTAGACTAGAGTCAAATAGAGTCGAATACTGCCAAAAAGAGCCGAATAGAGTGGAAAAGAGCCGAATAGAACCGAATCGAGTTTAATGGAGCAGAAAGGAGATGAATCGAGCCGATATGACCCGAATCAGGTCGAATCCCATTCAAGTGTGTCGAATAGCATAGAACAGATTACAGTAGGCTAAGTTAGGGTAGGGTAGGGTAGAATAGAGTGCAGTAGAACAGAACAGAACAGAACTGAAAGAATAGAGTCGAGACGAGCAGAGTATAGAAGAGTAGAGTAGAGCAGAGTCGAACATTGTCGAATAGGGCCAAATAGAGCCCAAAAGAGCTAAATGGATAGAAACCAAGATGAATCACGCCGAATCCCGTGGAATCGTGCCGTATCGCGTTGAATCCCGTCGAATTGCATTGAATCTGATCAATTCCAATCCAATCCAATCCAATCAATTAGAATAGACTAGAGTAGGGTAGAGTACAATACAATACAGTAGAGAATAGTTTAGGATGGAGTAGAATGGTGTAGCATGGAGTCGAGTGGAGTCGAAAAGAGATAATAGAGTTGAGTAGAGTCTAATAGAGCCGAATCGAGCTGAATAGAGCCTATTCGAGCTGACTAGAGCCGAATGGAGCCGATTAGAGCTGAATCGAACCGATTTGAGCCGATTGGGGATGAATGGAGTGGAAAGGAGCCGATTTGAGCCGAATCGCATGGAGATGCGTGGAATCGAATCCAGTAGAATAGATTAGATTAGGGTAGGATGGAATAGAGTAGACTTGAACACAGTAGAAGAGAATGGAAAGGATACAATAGAATAGAGTAGAAAAGGGTAGAGCAGAGCAGAATAGTGTAGAGTAGAATAGAGTAGAGTAGAACAGAGTCGAATCAAGCTGAATGGAAACGAAACGAGACAAATCGCGTCGAATGGCGTCGAATCCCATCGAATCAATTACAGTAGGGAATAGTAGAAGAGCGTAGAATGGAGTAGAATGGTGTGCAATGGAATCGAGTAGAGTAGAAAAGAGCTGAAGAGAGCCGAAGAGGGCCAAAGAGGGCCAAATCGAGCTGAACCGAGAGAAATCGAGCCGAATCCAGTGAATCGAGCCTAACGGAGCCAAATCGAGCCTAATCGAGCTGAATCGACACTATTCGAGACAAATGGAGCCGAATGGACATGAATCACACCGATGCGGCCCCTAGTCGCGTCAAAGTTTCTCGAATTCAATTGAATAGACTAGAGTAGGGGAGGTTCGGGTAGGCTAGAGTAGGGTAGAATAGAGTAGAATAGAATAAAACAGAACAGAACACAACAAAATAGAACAGAACAACACAGAACGAATACAGAAAAGAGTAGGCTAGAGTAGAGTAGAGGGGAATAGAGTAGAGTAGAATAGATTTGAACAGAGCCAAATCGAGACGAATCACGTTGAAATGGGTTGAATCAAATCCAATCAAGTGGATTACAATACCTCAGAGTTGGGTAGCATAGGGTAGGGTAGAATAGAGTAGAATAGTACAGAACAGAGTAGAAACAATACAATAGAGTAGAGTAGAATAGAGCTGAATAGAGCCAAATGCAGACAAAATGAGAGGAATCGTGTAGAAGCAAGTAGAGTAAATTAGAGTGGTGTTGGGTAGGGTAGAGCAGAATAGAGTAGAATAGTGTGGAATGAATAGAATGGAGTAGAATGGAGTCAAGTAGAAACGAATAGAGTAGAAGAGAGTCGAATAGAGCAGAATAGGGCCGAAGAAGGCCAAATCGAGCAGATTCGAAGCGATTCAAGCCAAAACAAGCTGAATGGAGCCTAACTGAGCCGAATAGAGCCAAATCGAGCCGAATCGAGCCGATTCAAGCTTCATAGCCTGGAATCGCGTTCAACGCGTCAAATCCAATCGAGACGTATAGATTAGAGAAGGGGAGGGGAGGGGAGAATAGAACAGAGTAGAGTGGAATAGAAGAGATTAGAACAGAATAGAAGGAACAGAATCGAGTAGAATCGAGTGGAAAAGAGTAGAGTCGAATACAGTCGAATAGAGCCGAATAAGCTGAATAGAGACGAATGGAGCTGAATACAGCCGAAAAGAGCTGTATACTGCCGAATCACACCTAATCGAGTGGAATCAAGCAGAATCGCACTGACTGTCACCGAACAGCGTCGAATCGAATCAGGTCGAATCGAGTCGAGTCACATCGTTTTGAATCAAACAAGGTCAAATCGCTTCATATCGTGTCGAATCCCATCGAATCACGTCGAATAACTTCGAATTGCGTCAAACCTCAGAGAATCCTACTGAATCACGTCGAGTCGCATGGAATCTCATCAAATCCCTTCAGATTTGCCGAATCCAGTCAAGTCCTATCAAATCGCTTTGCACGGAATCGAATTGAATCCAATAGATTAAAGTAGGGTAGGTTCGGGTGGGGTGCCGTTGGGTCGGGTAGGGTAGAATAGAATAGAGTACAACAGAATAGGAGAGAATAGAACAGAACAGAAAGAATACAACAGAATAGAATAGAGTCAAAGAGAGAGAACATAGCCGAATTGAGCCGAGTGGAGACAAAACGAGACGAATCACGTCCGGTTGCTTCGAATCGCGTCAAATCAAATCGAATCGATTAGAAGAGATTAGGGTAGGGAAGGGTAGAATAGAAGAGAGGAAAATAGTGAGGAATGGAGTTGAACGGAGTCCAATAGAGACGGATAGATATGAACAGAGTACAAAAGAGTCTAATAGAGCAGAATAGGGCCGAATAGGCCCAAATAAGGCCTAATTGAGCAGAATCCAGCAGAATCGATGGAATTCGAGCCTAATCGAGCCGAATGGAGTGAAATGGAGCCAAGTCGAGCCGAATAGAGCCGATTCGAACTGAATCGAGCTGATTCAAGCCTAATCGCGTCAAATCGCGTGGAAATACGTCACATCGAATCTAATCAAATAGATTAGGGAAGGGTAGGGGAGGGGCGGGTGGGTAGAATAGAACAGAATAGTACAGAATAGAATATAGTACAGTAGGGTAGAGTAGAGAGAGTAAAGCAGACAAGAGTAGAGCAGAGTAGAATTGAGTCAAATAGAGTCAAAGAGTGCAGGATATAGCTGAATAGAGCCAATTCTGGCCGAATCGAGTCAAATGGAAACAAAACGAGATGAATCACACCGAATTGCTTCGAATCGCATCCAATCGAATAGATTAGAGTATCGTAGGGTAGAGTAGAACAGAATAGCGTAGAATGGAGAAGAGTGGAGTCAAATGGAGTCGAACAGAGACAAATAGAGTACAAAAGAGTCGAATCGAGCCAAATAGGGCCGAATAAGGCTGAACCGAGTGGAAACGAGCTGAATTGAAGCGATTTGAGCCAAATCGAGCTGAATCGCGCTGATGTTGCAGAATCGAGCCGACTCAAGCGTGATGGTGCCCGGTCGCATCGAAATGCTTTGAATCGAATCAAATGGAATCGATTAGAATAGGTTAGGGTAGGGCAGTTTATGATAGGAAGACTAGGGTAGATGCAAGTAGACTACATTAGAGTAGACAAGAGAAGGCTAGAGTAGAAGCCTAGACTAGTAAGCTGGACTAGTCAGCTAGACTAGTGGCATAGAGCAGTAGCCTAGACAACTAGTCTTGAATAGTACCCTAAGTCAGTAAGCTGAACGACTACCCTTGCCTGAACTCTTAGCCTAATCTAGTACCCTTGCCTTAACTAGTAGTCCTAACAAGTACCCTTGCCTTAACCAGTAGTCTTCACTAGTACCCTTGCCTTCACTAGTAGTATGTCCTTAACAAGTAGCCTGAACTGGTACCCTTGCCTTAACCAGTACCCTCAACAAGTACCCATGCCTTAACTAGTAGCCTGGACTTAACTAGTAGCCTGGCCTTAACTAGTAGCCTGAACTAGTACCCTTGCCTTAAGGAGTACGCTTGCCCGAACTACTCCCCTTAATTAGGACCCTTATTGAGTAACCCTAAGTAGTAGAGTATGGTACGGTGGGGTAGCATAGGGTAGGGAAGCATACGGTGGAACAGAGAAAATAGAAGGAAATAGAATAGAACAGCATAGGTCAGGGTAGGTTAGCTTAGTGTAGGGTATGGTAGAGTAGCATAGGATGGAATCGAGAAAATAGAAAAGGAGACTAGAAAAGAGCAGACTAGATTAGGATAGGCTAGGGTGGGGGAGGGTTTTGTAGAATACAGTAGTGTAGAATGGAATAGAATGGTGTGGAATGGAGTCAAATGGATTCGAACACAGATGCAGAGAGTAGAAAAGAGTTGAATAGAGCCGAATAACGCTGAATAGGACCACATATGGCCAAAATGAGCCGAATCGAGTCGAGTCGACCAGATTCGGGATGAATGGAGCCTAGTGGAGCTGAAATGAGCCAAATAGAGACAAACTGAACCCAGCAAAATCGAGCCAAGACACACTTAATTGCATCCTATTGCATCGGATCTCGTCGAATTCCATCAAATCCCACCAAAACGCATCAAATCTCGCGGAATCTCACCGAATCCCGTCGAATTGTCTCAAATCGGGTCGAATGGTGTCAAACTGAATGGAATCGAATTAAATTGAATAGATTAGAGTAGTGTAGGTTAGACTGGGATTCAGTAGGGAAGGGCACAGAAGAATAGAATAGAGTAGAACAGAAGAGAATTCCAAGAGTAGAATGGAGTAGAGTTGAGTAGAGTGGAATAGTCAGAGTCGGGTAGTGCAGAATATAGATGAATAGATCCAATTCAAGCCCAATCGATTCGAATGGAGAGGAAAGGAGACAAATCGTGATGAATCGAATCGATTAGAATAGATTAGAGTAGGGTAGGGTAGAACAGAATAGAATACAGTAGAAAAGAGCAGAATGGTGTGGAAGGGAGTTGAATGGAGCCAAATAGAGACAAATAAAGTAGAAAGGGTTGAGTAGAGCTGAGCAGGGCTGAATAAGATTCACTCGAGCCTAATTATGCTGAATTGAGCAGAATCGAGACGAATTGACCCAATTCAAGCCAAATAGAGCTAAATCGAGCCGATTCAAGCCTAATCACATGGAATCGCGTCGAAATGCGTTGAATCGAATAGATTAGAGTAGAGGAGGGTACGGCAGGAGAGGCTAGACTACAACGCAACACAACACAATAGAAAGAAGAGAATAGAATTAAGTAGAGTCGGGTCCAGTAGAATAGAGTCAAATTGAGCTGAAGAGAGCCGAAAAGAGCCAAACAGAGCTGAATACAGCCGAATTGACCAAATTCAAGGTGAATCGAGATGAATCATGTCGAGTCGTTTGAAACGTGTCGAATCGAATCAAATAGATTAGTGTGGGGAAGGTAAGGTTAGGGTAGGGTAGAGAAGAATAGAATAGAGTAGAATAGAACAGAACAGAAAGAATCGAGTAGACTAGAGTCAAATAGAGTCGAATACTGCCAAAAAGAGCCGAATAGAGTGGAAAAGAGCCGAATAGAACCGAATCGAGTTTAATGGAGCAGAAAGGAGATGAATCGAGCCGATATGACCCGAATCAGGTCGAATCCCATTCAAGTGTGTCGAATAGCATAGAACAGATTACAGTAGGCTAAGTTAGGGTAGGGTAGGGTAGAATAGAGTGCAGTAGAACAGAACAGAACAGAACTGAAAGAATAGAGTCGAGACGAGCAGAGTATAGAAGAGTAGAGTAGAGCAGAGTCGAACATTGTCGAATAGGGCCAAATAGAGCCCAAAAGAGCTAAATGGATAGAAACCAAGATGAATCACGCCGAATCCCGTGGAATCGTGCCGTATCGCGTTGAATCCCGTCGAATTGCATTGAATCTGATCAATTCCAATCCAATCCAATCCAATCAATTAGAATAGACTAGAGTAGGGTAGAGTACAATACAATACAGTAGAGAATAGTTTAGGATGGAGTAGAATGGTGTAGCATGGAGTCGAGTGGAGTCGAAAAGAGATAATAGAGTTGAGTAGAGTCTAATAGAGCCGAATCGAGCTGAATAGAGCCTATTCGAGCTGACTAGAGCCGAATGGAGCCGATTAGAGCTGAATCGAACCGATTTGAGCCGATTGGGGATGAATGGAGTGGAAAGGAGCCGATTTGAGCCGAATCGCATGGAGATGCGTGGAATCGAATCCAGTAGAATAGATTAGATTAGGGTAGGATGGAATAGAGTAGACTTGAACACAGTAGAAGAGAATGGAAAGGATACAATAGAATAGAGTAGAAAAGGGTAGAGCAGAGCAGAATAGTGTAGAGTAGAATAGAGTAGAGTA
This sequence comes from Loxodonta africana, assembly GCF_030014295.1. NCBI lineage: Eukaryota > Metazoa > Chordata > Mammalia > Proboscidea > Elephantidae > Loxodonta > Loxodonta africana. The sequence goes on from NW_026975017.1 coordinate 233,780, forward strand.
GAACAGAGTCGAATCAAGCTGAATGGAAACGAAACGAGACAAATCGCGTCGAATGGCGTCGAATCCCATCGAATCAATTACAGTAGGGAATAGTAGAAGAGCGTAGAATGGAGTAGAATGGTGTGCAATGGAATCGAGTAGAGTAGAAAAGAGCTGAAGAGAGCCGAAGAGGGCCAAAGAGGGCCAAATCGAGCTGAACCGAGAGAAATCGAGCCGAATCCAGTGAATCGAGCCTAACGGAGCCAAATCGAGCCTAATCGAGCTGAATCGACACTATTCGAGACAAATGGAGCCGAATGGACATGAATCACACCGATGCGGCCCCTAGTCGCGTCAAAGTTTCTCGAATTCAATTGAATAGACTAGAGTAGGGGAGGTTCGGGTAGGCTAGAGTAGGGTAGAATAGAGTAGAATAGAATAAAACAGAACAGAACACAACAAAATAGAACAGAACAACACAGAACGAATACAGAAAAGAGTAGGCTAGAGTAGAGTAGAGGGGAATAGAGTAGAGTAGAATAGATTTGAACAGAGCCAAATCGAGACGAATCACGTTGAAATGGGTTGAATCAAATCCAATCAAGTGGATTACAATACCTCAGAGTTGGGTAGCATAGGGTAGGGTAGAATAGAGTAGAATAGTACAGAACAGAGTAGAAACAATACAATAGAGTAGAGTAGAATAGAGCTGAATAGAGCCAAATGCAGACAAAATGAGAGGAATCGTGTAGAAGCAAGTAGAGTAAATTAGAGTGGTGTTGGGTAGGGTAGAGCAGAATAGAGTAGAATAGTGTGGAATGAATAGAATGGAGTAGAATGGAGTCAAGTAGAAACGAATAGAGTAGAAGAGAGTCGAATAGAGCAGAATAGGGCCGAAGAAGGCCAAATCGAGCAGATTCGAAGCGATTCAAGCCAAAACAAGCTGAATGGAGCCTAACTGAGCCGAATAGAGCCAAATCGAGCCGAATCGAGCCGATTCAAGCTTCATCGCCTGGAATCGCGTTCAACGCGTCAAATCCAATCGAGACGTATAGATTAGAGAAGGGGAGGGGAGGGGAGAATAGAACAGAGTAGAGTGGAATAGAAGAGATTAGAACAGAATAGAAGGAACAGAATCGAGTAGAATCGAGTGGAAAAGAGTAGAGTCGAATACAGTCGAATAGAGCCGAATAAGCTGAATAGAGACGAATGGAGCTGAATACAGCCGAAAAGAGCTGTATACTGCCGAATCACACCTAATCGAGTGGAATCAAGCAGAATCGCACTGACTGTCACCGAACAGCGTCGAATCGAATCAGGTCGAATCGAGTCGAGTCACATCGTTTTGAATCAAACAAGGTCAAATCGCTTCATATCGTGTCGAATCCCATCGAATCACGTCGAATAACTTCGAATTGCGTCAAACCTCAGAGAATCCTACTGAATCACGTCGAGTCGCATGGAATCTCATCAAATCCCTTCAGATTTGCCGAATCCAGTCAAGTCCTATCAAATCGCTTTGCACGGAATCGAATTGAATCCAATAGATTAAAGTAGGGTAGGTTCGGGTGGGGTGCCGTTGGGTCGGGTAGGGTAGAATAGAATAGAGTACAACAGAATAGGAGAGAATAGAACAGAACAGAAAGAATACAACAGAATAGAATAGAGTCAAAGAGAGAGAACATAGCCGAATTGAGCCGAGTGGAGACAAAACGAGACGAATCACGTCCGGTTGCTTCGAATCGCGTCAAATCAAATCGAATCGATTAGAAGAGATTAGGGTAGGGAAGGGTAGAATAGAAGAGAGGAAAATAGTGAGGAATGGAGTTGAACGGAGTCCAATAGAGACGGATAGATATGAACAGAGTACAAAAGAGTCTAATAGAGCAGAATAGGGCCGAATAGGCCCAAATAAGGCCTAATTGAGCAGAATCCAGCAGAATCGATGGAATTCGAGCCTAATCGAGCCGAATGGAGTGAAATGGAGCCAAGTCGAGCCGAATAGAGCCGATTCGAACTGAATCGAGCTGATTCAAGCCTAATCGCGTCAAATCGCGTGGAAATACGTCACATCGAATCTAATCAAATAGATTAGGGAAGGGTAGGGGAGGGGCGGGTGGGTAGAATAGAACAGAATAGTACAGAATAGAATATAGTACAGTAGGGTAGAGTAGAGAGAGTAAAGCAGACAAGAGTAGAGCAGAGTAGAATTGAGTCAAATAGAGTCAAAGAGTGCAGGATATAGCTGAATAGAGCCAATTCTGGCCGAATCGAGTCAAATGGAAACAAAACGAGATGAATCACACCGAATTGCTTCGAATCGCATCCAATCGAATAGATTAGAGTATCGTAGGGTAGAGTAGAACAGAATAGCGTAGAATGGAGAAGAGTGGAGTCAAATGGAGTCGAACAGAGACAAATAGAGTAGAAAAGAGTCGAATCGAGCCAAATAGGGCCGAATAAGGCTGAACCGAGTGGAAACGAGCTGAATTGAAGCGATTTGAGCCAAATCGAGCTGAATCGCGCTGATGTTGCAGAATCGAGCCGACTCAAGCGTGATGGTGCCCGGTCGCATCGAAATGCTTTGAATCGAATCAAATGGAATCGATTAGAATAGGTTAGGGTAGGGCAGTTTATGATAGGAAGACTAGGGTAGATGCAAGTAGACTACATTAGAGTAGACAAGAGAAGGCTAGAGTAGAAGCCTAGACTAGTAAGCTGGACTAGTCAGCTAGACTAGTGGCATAGAGCAGTAGCCTAGACAACTAGTCTTGAATAGTACCCTAAGTCAGTAAGCTGAACGAGTACCCTTGCCTGAACTCTTAGCCTAATCTAGTACCCTTGCCTTAACTAGTAGTCCTAACAAGTACCCTTGCCTTAACCAGTAGTCTTCACTAGTACCCTTGCCTTCACTAGTAGTATGTCCTTAACAAGTAGCCTGAACGGGTACCCTTGCCTTAACCAGTACCCTCAACAAGTACCCATGCCTTAACTAGTAGCCTGGACTTAACTAGTAGCCTGGCCTTAACTAGTAGCCTGAACTAGTACCCTTGCCTTAAGGAGTACGCTTGCCCGAACTACTCCCCTTAATTAGGACCCTTATTGAGTAACCCTAAGTAGTAGAGTATGGTACGGTGGGGTAGCATAGGGTAGGGAAGCATACGGTGGAACAGAGAAAATAGAAGGAAATAGAATAGAACAGCATAGGTCAGGGTAGGTTAGCTTAGTGTAGGGTATGGTAGAGTAGCATAGGATGGAATCGAGAAAATAGAAAAGGAGACTAGAAAAGAGCAGACTAGATTAGGATAGGCTAGGGTGGGGGAGGGTTTTGTAGAATACAGTAGTGTAGAATGGAATAGAATGGTGTGGAATGGAGTCAAATGGATTCGAACACAGATGCAGAGAGTAGAAAAGAGTTGAATAGAGCCGAATAACGCTGAATAGGACCACATATGGCCAAAATGAGCCGAATCGAGTCGAGTCGACCAGATTCGGGATGAATGGAGCCTAGTGGAGCTGAAATGAGCCAAATAGAGACAAACTGAACCCAGCAAAATCGAGCCAAGACACACTTAATTGCATCCTATTGCATCGGATCTCGTCGAATTCCATCAAATCCCACCAAAACGCATCAAATCTCGCGGAATCTCACCGAATCCCGTCGAATTGTCTCAAATCGGGTCGAATGGTGTCAAACTGAATGGAATCGAATTAAATTGAATAGATTAGAGTAGTGTAGGTTAGACTGGGATTCAGTAGGGAAGGGCACAGAAGAATAGAATAGAGTAGAACAGAAGAGAATTCCAAGAGTAGAATGGAGTAGAGTTGAGTAGAGTGGAATAGTCAGAGTCGGGTAGTGCAGAATATAGATGAATAGATCCAATTCAAGCCGAATCGATTCGAATGGAGAGGAAAGGAGACAAATCGTGATGAATCGAATCGATTAGAATAGATTAGAGTAGGGTAGGGTAGAACAGAATAGAATACAGTAGAAAAGAGCAGAACGGTGTGGAAGGGAGTTGAATGGAGCCAAATAGAGACAAATAAAGTAGAAAGGGTTGAGTAGAGCTGAGCAGGGCTGAATAAGATTCACTCGAGCCTAATTATGCTGAATTGAGCAGAATCGAGACGAATTGACCCAATTCAAGCCAAATAGAGCTAAATCGAGCCGATTCAAGCCTAATCACATGGAATCGCGTCGAAATGCGTTGAATCGAATAGATTAGAGTAGAGGAGGGTACGGCAGGAGAGGCTAGACTACAACACAACACAACACAAGAGAAAGAAGAGAATAGAATTAAGTAGAGTCGGGTCCAGTAGAATAGAGTCAAATTGAGCTGAAGAGAGCCGAAAAGAGCCAAACAGAGCTGAATACAGCCGAATTGACCAAATTCAAGGTGAATCGAGATGAATCATGTCGAGTCGTTCGAAACGTGTCGAATCGAATCAAATAGATTAGTGTGGGGAAGGTAAGGTTAGGGTAGGGTAGAGAAGAATAGAATAGAGTAGAATAGAACAGAACAGAAAGAATCGAGTAGACTAGAGTCAAATAGAGTCGAATACTGCCAAAAAGAGCCGAATAGAGTGGAAAAGAGCCGAATAGAACCGAATCGAGTTTAATGGAGCAGAAAGGAGATGAATCGAGCCGATATGACCCGAATCAGGTCGAATCCCATTCAAGTGTGTCGAATAGCATAGAACAGATTACAGTAGGCTAAGTTAGGGTAGGGTAGGGTAGAATAGAGTGCAGTAGAACAGAACAGAACAGAACTGAAAGAATAGAGTCGAGACGAGCAGAGTATAGAAGAGTAGAGTAGAGCAGAGTCGAACATTGTCGAATAGGGCCAAATAGAGCCCAAAAGAGCTAAATGGATAGAAACCAAGATGAATCACGCCGAATCCCGTGGAATCGTGCCGTATCGCGTTGAATCCCGTCGAATTGCATTGAATCTGATCAATTCCAATCCAATCCAATCCAATCAATTAGAATAGACTAGAGTAGGGTAGAGTACAATACAATACAGTAGAGAATAGTTTAGGATGGAGTAGAATGGTGTAGCATGGAGTCGAGTGGAGTCGAAAAGAGATAATAGAGTTGAGTAGAGTCTAATAGAGCCGAATCGAGCTGAATAGAGCCTATTCGAGCTGACTAGAGCCGAATGGAGCCGATTAGAGCTGAATCGAACCGATTTGAGCCGATTGGGGATGAATGGAGTGGAAAGGAGCCGATTTGAGCCGAATCGCATGGAGATGCGTGGAATCGAATCCAGTAGAATAGATTAGATTAGGGTAGGATGGAATAGAGTAGACTTGAACACAGTAGAAGAGAATGGAAAGGATACAATAGAATAGAGTAGAAAAGGGTAGAGCAGAGCAGAATAGTGTAGAGTAGAATAGAGTAGAGTAGAACAGAGTCGAATCAAGCTGAATGGAAACGAAACGAGACAAATCGCGTCGAATGGCGTCGAATCCCATCGAATCAATTACAGTAGGGAATAGTAGAAGAGCGTAGAATGGAGTAGAATGGTGTGCAATGGAATCGAGTAGAGTAGAAAAGAGCTGAAGAGAGCCGAAGAGGGCCAAAGAGGGCCAAATCGAGCTGAACCGAGAGAAATCGAGCCGAATCCAGTGAATCGAGCCTAACGGAGCCAAATCGAGCCTAATCGAGCTGAATCGACACTATTCGAGACAAATGGAGCCGAATGGACATGAATCACACCGATGCGGCCCCTAGTCGCGTCAAAGTTTCTCGAATTCAATTGAATAGACTAGAGTAGGGGAGGTTCGGGTAGGCTAGAGTAGGGTAGAATAGAGTAGAATAGAATAAAACAGAACAGAACACAACAAAATAGAACAGAACAACACAGAACGAATACAGAAAAGAGTAGGCTAGAGTAGAGTAGAGGGGAATAGAGTAGAGTAGAATAGATTTGAACAGAGCCAAATCGAGACGAATCACGTTGAAATGGGTTGAATCAAATCCAATCAAGTGGATTACAATACCTCAGAGTTGGGTAGCATAGGGTAGGGTAGAATAGAGTAGAATAGTACAGAACAGAGTAGAAACAATACAATAGAGTAGAGTAGAATAGAGCTGAATAGAGCCAAATGCAGACAAAATGAGAGGAATCGTGTAGAAGCAAGTAGAGTAAATTAGAGTGGTGTTGGGTAGGGTAGAGCAGAATAGAGTAGAATAGTGTGGAATGAATAGAATGGAGTAGAATGGAGTCAAGTAGAAACGAATAGAGTAGAAGAGAGTCGAATAGAGCAGAATAGGGCCGAAGAAGGCCAAATCGAGCAGATTCGAAGCGATTCAAGCCAAAACAAGCTGAATGGAGCCTAACTGAGCCGAATAGAGCCAAATCGAGCCGAATCGAGCCGATTCAAGCTTCATCGCCTGGAATCGCGTTCAACGCGTCAAATCCAATCGAGACGTATAGATTAGAGAAGGGGAGGGGAGGGGAGAATAGAACAGAGTAGAGTGGAATAGAAGAGATTAGAACAGAATAGAAGGAACAGAATCGAGTAGAATCGAGTGGAAAAGAGTAGAGTCGAATACAGTCGAATAGAGCCGAATAAGCTGAATAGAGACGAATGGAGCTGAATACAGCCGAAAAGAGCTGTATACTGCCGAATCACACCTAATCGAGTGGAATCAAGCAGAATCGCACTGACTGTCACCGAACAGCGTCGAATCGAATCAGGTCGAATCGAGTCGAGTCACATCGTTTTGAATCAAACAAGGTCAAATCGCTTCATATCGTGTCGAATCCCATCGAATCACGTCGAATAACTTCGAATTGCGTCAAACCTCAGAGAATCCTACTGAATCACGTCGAGTCGCATGGAATCTCATCAAATCCCTTCAGATTTGCCGAATCCAGTCAAGTCCTATCAAATCGCTTTGCACGGAATCGAATTGAATCCAATAGATTAAAGTAGGGTAGGTTCGGGTGGGGTGCCGTTGGGTCGGGTAGGGTAGAATAGAATAGAGTACAACAGAATAGGAGAGAATAGAACAGAACAGAAAGAATACAACAGAATAGAATAGAGTCAAAGAGAGAGAACATAGCCGAATTGAGCCGAGTGGAGACAAAACGAGACGAATCACGTCCGGTTGCTTCGAATCGCGTCAAATCAAATCGAATCAATTAGAAGAGATTAGGGTAGGGAAGGGTAGAATAGAAGAGAGGAAAATAGTGAGGAATGGAGTTGAACGGAGTCCAATAGAGACGGATAGATATGAACAGAGTACAAAAGAGTCTAATAGAGCAGAATAGGGCCGAATAGGCCCAAATAAGGCCTAATTGAGCAGAATCCAGCAGAATCGATGGAATTCGAGCCTAATCGAGCCGAATGGAGTGAAATGGAGCCAAGTCGAGCCGAATAGAGCCGATTCGAACTGAATCGAGCTGATTCAAGCCTAATCGCGTCAAATCGCGTGGAAATACGTCACATCGAATCTAATCAAATAGATTAGGGAAGGGTAGGGGAGGGGCGGGTGGGTAGAATAGAACAGAATAGTACAGAATAGAATATAGTACAGTAGGGTAGAGTAGAGAGAGTAAAGCAGACAAGAGTAGAGCAGAGTAGAATTGAGTCAAATAGAGTCAAAGAGTGCAGGATATAGCTGAATAGAGCCAATTCTGGCCGAATCGAGTCAAATGGAAACAAAACGAGATGAATCACACCGAATTGCTTCGAATCGCATCCAATCGAATAGATTAGAGTATCGTAGGGTAGAGTAGAACAGAATAGCGTAGAATGGAGAAGAGTGGAGTCAAATGGAGTCGAACAGAGACAAATAGAGTACAAAAGAGTCGAATCGAGCCAAATAGGGCCGAATAAGGCTGAACCGAGTGGAAACGAGCTGAATTGAAGCGATTTGAGCCAAATCGAGCTGAATCGCGCTGATGTTGCAGAATCGAGCCGACTCAAGCGTGATGGTGCCCGGTCGCATCGAAATGCTTTGAATCGAATCAAATGGAATCGATTAGAATAGGTTAGGGTAGGGCAGTTTATGATAGGAAGACTAGGGTAGATGCAAGTAGACTACATTAGAGTAGACAAGAGAAGGCTAGAGTAGAAGCCTAGACTAGTAAGCTGGACTAGTCAGCTAGACTAGTGGCATAGAGCAGTAGCCTAGACAACTGGTCTTGAATAGTACCCTAAGTCAGTAATCTGAACGAGTACCCTTGCCTGAACTCTTAGCCTAATCTAGTACCCTTGCCTTAACTAGTAGTCCTAACAAGTACCCTTGCCTTAACCAGTAGTCTTCACTAGTACCCTTGCCTTCACTAGTAGTATGTCCTTAACAAGTAGCCTGAACTGGTACCCTTGCCTTAACCAGTACCCTCAACAAGTACCCATGCCTTAACTAGTAGCCTGGACTTAACTAGTAGCCTGGCCTTAACTAGTAGCCTGAACTAGTACCCTTGCCTTAAGGAGTACGCTTGCCCGAACTACTCCCCTTAATTAGGACCCTTATTGAGTAACCCTAAGTAGTAGAGTATGGTACGGTGGGGTAGCATAGGGTAGGGAAGCATACGGTGGAACAGAGAAAATAGAAGGAAATAGAATAGAACAGCATAGGTCAGGGTAGGTTAGCTTAGTGTAGGGTATGGTAGAGTAGCATAGGATGGAATCGAGAAAATAGAAAAGGAGACTAGAAAAGAGCAGACTAGATTAGGATAGGCTAGGGTGGGGGAGGGTTTTGTAGAATACAGTAGTGTAGAATGGAATAGAATGGTGTGGAATGGAGTCAAATGGATTCGAACACAGATGCAGAGAGTAGAAAAGAGTTGAATAGAGCCGAATAACGCTGAATAGGACCACATATGGCCAAAATGAGCCGAATCGAGTCGAGTCGACCAGATTCGGGATGAATGGAGCCTAGCGGAGCTGAAACGAGCCAAATAGAGACAAACTGAACCCAGCAAAATCGAGCCAAAACACACTTAATTGCATCCTATTGCATCGGATCTCGTCGAATTCCATCAAATCCCACCAAAACGCATCAAATCTCGCGGAATCTCACCGAATCCCGTCGAATTGTCTCAAATCGGGTCGAATGGTGTCAAACTGAATGGAATCGAATTAAATTGAATAGATTAGAGTAGTGTAGGTTAGACTGGGATTCAGTAGGGAAGGGCACAGAAGAATAGAATAGAGTAGAACAGAAGAGAATTCCAAGAGTAGAATGGAGTAGAGTTGAGTAGAGTGGAATAGTCAGAGTCGGGTAGTGCAGAATATAGATGAATAGATCCAATTCAAGCCGAATCGATTCGAATGGAGAGGAAAGGAGACAAATCGTGATGAATCGAATCGATTAGAATAGATTAGAGTAGGGTAGGGTAGAACAGAATAGAATACAGTAGAAAAGAGCAGAATGGTGTGGAAGGGAGTTGAATGGAGCCAAATAGAGACAAATAAAGTAGAAAGGGTTGAGTAGAGCTGAGCAGGGCTGAATAAGATTCACTCGAGCCTAATTATGCTGAATTGAGCAGAATCGAGACGAATTGACCCAATTCAAGCCAAATAGAGCTAAATCGAGCCGATTCAAGCCTAATCACATGGAATCGCGTCGAAATGCGTTGAATCGAATAGATTAGAGTAGAGGAGGGTACGGCAGGAGAGGCTAGACTACAACACAACACAACACAATAGAAAGAAGAGAATAGAATTAAGTAGAGTCGGGTCCAGTAGAATAGAGTCAAATTGAGCTGAAGAGAGCCGAAAAGAGCCAAACAGAGCTGAATACAGCCGAATTGACCAAATTCAAGGTGAATCGAGATGAATCATGTCGAGTCGTTTGAAACGTGTCGAATCGAATCAAATAGATTAGTGTGGGGAAGGTAAGGTTAGGGTAGGGTAGAGAAGAATAGAATAGAGTAGAATAGAACAGAACAGAAAGAATCGAGTAGACTAGAGTCAAATAGAGTCGAATACTGCCAAAAAGAGCCGAATAGAGTGGAAAAGAGCCGAATAGAACCGAATCGAGTTTAATGGAGCAGAAAGGAGATGAATCGAGCCGATATGACCCGAATCAGGTCGAATCCCATTCAAGTGTGTCGAATAGCATAGAACAGATTACAGTAGGCTAAGTTAGGGTAGGGTAGGGTAGAATAGAGTGCAGTAGAACAGAACAGAACAGAACTGAAAGAATAGAGTCGAGACGAGCAGAGTATAGAAGAGTAGAGTAGAGCAGAGTCGAACATTGTCGAATAGGGCCAAATAGAGCCCAAAAGAGCTAAATGGATAGAAACCAAGATGAATCACGCCGAATCCCGTGGAATCGTGCCGTATCGCGTTGAATCCCGTCGAATTGCATTGAATCTGATCAATTCCAATCCAATCCAATCCAATCAATTAGAATAGACTAGAGTAGGGTAGAGTACAATACAATACAGTAGAGAATAGTTTAGGATGGAGTAGAATGGTGTAGCATGGAGTCGAGTGGAGTCGAAAAGAGATAATAGAGTTGAGTAGAGTCTAATAGAGCCGAATCGAGCTGAATAGAGCCTATTCGAGCTGACTAGAGCCGAATGGAGCCGATTAGAGCTGAATCGAACCGATTTGAGCCGATTGGGGATGAATGGAGTGGAAAGGAGCCGATTTGAGCCGAATCGCATGGAGATGCGTGGAATCGAATCCAGTAGAATAGATTAGATTAGGGTAGGATGGAATAGAGTAGACTTGAACACAGTAGAAGAGAATGGAAAGGATACAATAGAATAGAGTAGAAAAGGGTAGAGCAGAGCAGAATAGTGTAGAGTAGAATAGAGTAGAGTAGAACAGAGTCGAATCAAGCTGAATGGAAACGAAACGAGACAAATCGCGTCGAATGGCGTCGAATCCCATCGAATCAATTACAGTAGGGAATAGTAGAAGAGCGTAGAATGGAGTAGAATGGTGTGCAATGGAATCGAGTAGAGTAGAAAAGAGCTGAAGAGAGCCGAAGAGGGCCAAAGAGGGCCAAATCGAGCTGAACCGAGAGAAATCGAGCCGAATCCAGTGAATCGAGCCTAACGGAGCCAAATCGAGCCTAATCGAGCTGAATCGACACTATTCGAGACAAATGGAGCCGAATGGACATGAATCACACCGATGCGGCCCCTAGTCGCGTCAAAGTTTCTCGAATTCAATTGAATAGACTAGAGTAGGGGAGGTTCGGGTAGGCTAGAGTAGGGTAGAATAGAGTAGAATAGAATAAAACAGAACAGAACACAACAAAATAGAACAGAACAACACAGAACGAATACAGAAAAGAGTAGGCTAGAGTAGAGTAGAGGGGAATAGAGTAGAGTAGAATAGATTTGAACAGAGCCAAATCGAGACGAATCACGTTGAAATGGGTTGAATCAAATCCAATCAAGTGGATTACAATACCTCAGAGTTGGGTAGCATAGGGTAGGGTAGAATAGAGTAGAATAGTACAGAACAGAGTAGAAACAATACAATAGAGTAGAGTAGAATAGAGCTGAATAGAGCCAAATGCAGACAAAATGAGAGGAATCGTGTAGAAGCAAGTAGAGTAGATTAGAGTGGTGTTGGGTAGGGTAGAGCAGAATAGAGTAGAATAGTGTGGAATGAATAGAATGGAGTAGAATGGAGTCAAGTAGAAACGAATAGAGTAGAAGAGAGTCGAATAGAGCAGAATAGGGCCGAAGAAGGCCAAATCGAGCAGATTCGAAGCGATTCAAGCCAAAACAAGCTGAATGGAGCCTAACTGAGCCGAATAGAGCCAAATCGAGCCGAATCGAGCCGATTCAAGCTTCATCGCCTGGAATCGCGTTCAACGCGTCAAATCCAATCGAGACGTATAGATTAGAGAAGGGGAGGGGAGGGGAGAATAGAACAGAGTAGAGTGGAATAGAAGAGATTAGAACAGAATAGAAGGAACAGAATCGAGTAGAATCGAGTGGAAAAGAGTAGAGTCGAATACAGTCGAATAGAGCCGAATAAGCTGAATAGAGACGAATGGAGCTGAATACAGCCGAAAAGAGCTGTATACTGCCGAATCACACCTAATCGAGTGGAATCAAGCAGAATCGCACTGACTGTCACCGAACAGCGTCGAATCGAATCAGGTCGAATCGAGTCGAGTCACATCGTTTTGAATCAAACAAGGTCAAATCGCTTCATATCGTGTCGAATCCCATCGAATCACGTCGAATAACTTCGAATTGCGTCAAACCTCAGAGAATCCTACTGAATCACGTCGAGTCGCATGGAATCTCATCAAATCCCTTCAGATTTGCCGAATCCAGTCAAGTCCTATCAAATCGCTTTGCACGGAATCGAATTGAATCCAATAGATTAAAGTAGGGTAGGTTCGGGTGGGGTGCCGTTGGGTCGGGTAGGGTAGAATAGAATAGAGTACAACAGAATAGGAGAGAATAGAACAGAACAGAAAGAATACAACAGAATAGAATAGAGTCAAAGAGAGAGAACATAGCCGAATTGAGCCGAGTGGAGACAAAACGAGACGAATCACGTCCGGTTGCTTCGAATCGCGTCAAATCAAATCGAATCGATTAGAAGAGATTAGGGTAGGGAAGGGTAGAATAGAAGAGAGGAAAATAGTGAGGAATGGAGTTGAACGGAGTCCAATAGAGACGGATAGATATGAACAGAGTACAAAAGAGTCTAATAGAGCAGAATAGGGCCGAATAGGCCCAAATAAGGCCTAATTGAGCAGAATCCAGCAGAATCGATGGAATTCGAGCCTAATCGAGCCGAATGGAGTGAAATGGAGCCAAGTCGAGCCGAATAGAGCCGATTCGAACTGAATCGAGCTGATTCAAGCCTAATCGCGTCAAATCGCGTGGAAATACGTCACATCGAATCTAATCAAATAGATTAGGGAAGGGTAGGGGAGGGGCGGGTGGGTAGAATAGAACAGAATAGTACAGAATAGAATATAGTACAGTAGGGTAGAGTAGAGAGAGTAAAGCAGACAAGAGTAGAGCAGAGTAGAATTGAGTCAAATAGAGTCAAAGAGTGCAGGATATAGCTGAATAGAGCCAATTCTGGCCGAATCGAGTCAAATGGAAACAAAACGAGATGAATCACACCGAATTGCTTCGAATCGCATCCAATCGAATAGATTAGAGTATCGTAGGGTAGAGTAGAACAGAATAGCGTAGAATGGAGAAGAGTGGAGTCAAATGGAGTCGAACAGAGACAAATAGAGTACAAAAGAGTCGAATCGAGCCAAATAGGGCCGAATAAGGCTGAACCGAGTGGAAACGAGCTGAATTGAAGCGATTTGAGCCAAATCGAGCTGAATCGCGCTGATGTTGCAGAATCGAGCCGACTCAAGCGTGATGGTGCCCGGTCGCATCGAAATGCTTTGAATCGAATCAAATGGAATCGATTAGAATAGGTTAGGGTAGGGCAGTTTATGATAGGAAGACTAGGGTAGATGCAAGTAGACTACATTAGAGTAGACAAGAGAAGGCTAGAGTAGAAGCCTAGACTAGTAAGCTGGACTAGTCAGCTAGACTAGTGGCATAGAGCAGTAGCCTAGACAACTGGTCTTGAATAGTACCCTAAGTCAGTAATCTGAACGAGTACCCTTGCCTGAACTCTTAGCCTAATCTAGTACCCTTGCCTTAACTAGTAGTCCTAACAAGTACCCTTGCCTTAACCAGTAGTCTTCACTAGTACCCTTGCCTTCACTAGTAGTATGTCCTTAACAAGTAGCCTGAACTGGTACCCTTGCCTTAACCAGTACCCTCAACAAGTACCCATGCCTTAACTAGTAGCCTGGACTTAACTAGTAGCCTGGCCTTAACTAGTAGCCTGAACTAGTACCCTTGCCTTAAGGAGTACGCTTGCCCGAACTACTCCCCTTAATTAGGACCCTTATTGAGTAACCCTAAGTAGTAGAGTATGGTACGGTGGGGTAGCATAGGGTAGGGAAGCATACGGTGGAACAGAGAAAATAGAAGGAAATAGAATAGAACAGCATAGGTCAGGGTAGGTTAGCTTAGTGTAGGGTATGGTAGAGTAGCATAGGATGGAATCGAGAAAATAGAAAAGGAGACTAGAAAAGAGCAGACTAGATTAGGATAGGCTAGGGTGGGGGAGGGTTTTGTAGAATACAGTAGTGTAGAATGGAATAGAATGGTGTGGAATGGAGTCAAATGGATTCGAACACAGATGCAGAGAGTAGAAAAGAGTTGAATAGAGCCGAATAACGCTGAATAGGACCACATATGGCCAAAATGAGCCGAATCGAGTCGAGTCGACCAGATTCGGGATGAATGGAGCCTAGCGGAGCTGAAACGAGCCAAATAGAGACAAACTGAACCCAGCAAAATCGAGCCAAGACACACTTAATTGCATCCTATTGCATCAGATCTCGTCGAATTCCATCAAATCCCACCAAAACGCATCAAATCTCGCGGAATCTCACCGAATCCCGTCGAATTGTCTCAAATCGGGTCGAATGGTGTCAAACTGAATGGAATCGAATTAAATTGAATAGATTAGAGTAGTGTAGGTTAGACTGGGATTCAGTAGGGAAGGGCACAGAAGAATAGAATAGAGTAGAACAGAAGAGAATTCCAAGAGTAGAATGGAGTAGAGTTGAGTAGAGTGGAATAGTCAGAGTCGGGTAGTGCAGAATATAGATGAATAGATCCAATTCAAGCCGAATCGATTCGAATGGAGAGGAAAGGAGACAAATCGTGATGAATCGAATCGATTAGAATAGATTAGAGTAGGGTAGGGTAGAACAGAATAGAATACAGTAGAAAAGAGCAGAATGGTGTGGAAGGGAGTTGAATGGAGCCAAATAGAGACAAATAAAGTAGAAAGGGTTGAGTAGAGCTGAGCAGGGCTGAATAAGATTCACTCGAGCCTAATTATGCTGAATTGAGCAGAATCGAGACGAATTGACCCAATTCAAGCCAAATAGAGCTAAATCCAGCCGATTCAAGCCTAATCACATGGAATCGCGTCGAAATGCGTTGAATCGAATAGATTAGAGTAGAGGAGGGTACGGCAGGAGAGGCTAGACTACAACACAACACAACACAATAGAAAGAAGAGAATAGAATTAAGTAGAGTCGGGTCCAGTAGAATAGAGTCAAATTGAGCTGAAGAGAGCCGAAAAGAGCCAAACAGAGCTGAATACAGCCGAATTGACCAAATTCAAGGTGAATCGAGATGAATCATGTCGAGTCGTTTGAAACGTGTCGAATCGAATCAAATAGATTAGTGTGGGGAAGGTAAGGTTAGGGTAGGGTAGAGAAGAATAGAATAGAGTAGAATAGAACAGAACAGAAAGAATCGAGTAGACTAGAGTCAAATAGAGTCGAATACTGCCAAAAAGAGCCGAATAGAGTGGAAAAGAGCCGAATAGAACCGAATCGAGTTTAATGGAGCAGAAAGGAGATGAATCGAGCCGATATGACCCGAATCAGGTCGAATCCCATTCAAGTGTGTCGAATAGCATAGAACAGATTACAGTAGGCTAAGTTAGGGTAGGGTAGGGTAGAATAGAGTGCAGTAGAACAGAACAGAACAGAACTGAAAGAATAGAGTCGAGACGAGCAGAGTATAGAAGAGTAGAGTAGAGCAGAGTCGAACATTGTCGAATAGGGCCAAATAGAGCCCAAAAGAGCTAAATGGATAGAAACCAAGATGAATCACGCCGAATCCCGTGGAATCGTGCCGTATCGCGTTGAATCCCGTCGAATTGCATTGAATCTGATCAATTCCAATCCAATCCAATCCAATCAATTAGAATAGACTAGAGTAGGGTAGAGTACAATACAATACAGTAGAGAATAGTTTAGGATGGAGTAGAATGGTGTAGCATGGAGTCGAGTGGAGTCGAAAAGAGATAATAGAGTTGAGTAGAGTCTAATAGAGCCGAATCGAGCTGAATAGAGCCTATTCGAGCTGACTAGAGCCGAATGGAGCCGATTAGAGCTGAATCGAACCGATTTGAGCCGATTGGGGATGAATGGAGTGGAAAGGAGCCGATTTGAGCCGAATCGCATGGAGATGCGTGGAATCGAATCCAGTAGAATAGATTAGATTAGGGTAGGATGGAATAGAGTAGACTTGAACACAGTAGAAGAGAATGGAAAGGATACAATAGAATAGAGTAGAAAAGGGTAGAGCAGAGCAGAATAGTGTAGAGTAGAATAGAGTAGAGTAGAACAGAGTCGAATCAAGCTGAATGGAAACGAAACGAGACAAATCGCGTCGAATGGCGTCGAATCCCATCGAATCAATTACAGTAGGGAATAGTAGAAGAGCGTAGAATGGAGTAGAATGGTGTGCAATGGAATCGAGTAGAGTAGAAAAGAGCTGAAGAGAGCCGAAGAGGGCCAAAGAGGGCCAAATCGAGCTGAACTGAGAGAAATCGAGCCGAATCCAGTGAATCGAGCCTAACGGAGCCAAATCGAGCCTAATCGAGCTGAATCGACACTATTCGAGACAAATGGAGCCGAATGGACATGAATCACACCGATGCGGCCCCTAGTCGCGTCAAAGTTTCTCGAATTCAATTGAATAGACTAGAGTAGGGGAGGTTCGGGTAGGCTAGAGTAGGGTAGAATAGAGTAGAATAGAATAAAACAGAACAGAACACAACAAAATAGAACAGAACAACACAGAACGAATACAGAAAAGAGTAGGCTAGAGTAGAGTAGAGGGGAATAGAGTAGAGTAGAATAGATTTGAACAGAGCCAAATCGAGACGAATCACGTTGAAATGGGTTGAATCAAATCCAATCAAGTGGATTACAATACCTCAGAGTTGGGTAGCATAGGGTAGGGTAGAATAGAGTAGAATAGTACAGAACAGAGTAGAAACAATACAATAGAGTAGAGTAGAATAGAGCTGAATAGAGCCAAATGCAGACAAAATGAGAGGAATCGTGTAGAAGCAAGTAGAGTAAATTAGAGTGGTGTTGGGTAGGGTAGAGCAGAATAGAGTAGAATAGTGTGGAATGAATAGAATGGAGTAGAATGGAGTCAAGTAGAAACGAATAGAGTAGAAGAGAGTCGAATAGAGCAGAATAGGGCCGAAGAAGGCCAAATCGAGCAGATTCGAAGCGATTCAAGCCAAAACAAGCTGAATGGAGCCTAACTGAGCCGAATAGAGCCAAATCGAGCCGAATCGAGCCGATTCAAGCTTCATCGCCTGGAATCGCGTTCAACGCGTCAAATCCAATCGAGACGTATAGATTAGAGAAGGGGAGGGGAGGGGAGAATAGAACAGAGTAGAGTGGAATAGAAGAGATTAGAACAGAATAGAAGGAACAGAATCGAGTAGAATCGAGTGGAAAAGAGTAGAGTCGAATACAGTCGAATAGAGCCGAATAAGCTGAATAGAGACGAATGGAGCTGAATACAGCCGAAAAGAGCTGTATACTGCCGAATCACACCTAATCGAGTGGAATCAAGCAGAATCGCACTGACTGTCACCGAACAGCGTCGAATCGAATCAGGTCGAATCGAGTCGAGTCACATCGTTTTGAATCAAACAAGGTCAAATCGCTTCATATCGTGTCGAATCCCATCGAATCACGTCGAATAACTTCGAATTGCGTCAAACCTCAGAGAATCCTACTGAATCACGTCGAGTCGCATGGAATCTCATCAAATCCCTTCAGATTTGCCGAATCCAGTCAAGTCCTATCAAATCGCTTTGCACGGAATCGAATTGAATCCAATAGATTAAAGTAGGGTAGGTTCGGGTGGGGTGCCGTTGGGTCGGGTAGGGTAGAATAGAATAGAGTACAACAGAATAGGAGAGAATAGAACAGAACAGAAAGAATACAACAGAATAGAATAGAGTCAAAGAGAGAGAACATAGCCGAATTGAGCCGAGTGGAGACAAAACGAGACGAATCACGTCCGGTTGCTTCGAATCGCGTCAAATCAAATCGAATCGATTAGAAGAGATTAGGGTAGGGAAGGGTAGAATAGAAGAGAGGAAAATAGTGAGGAATGGAGTTGAACGGAGTCCAATAGAGACGGATAGATATGAACAGAGTACAAAAGAGTCTAATAGAGCAGAATAGGGCCGAATAGGCCCAAATAAGGCCTAATTGAGCAGAATCCAGCAGAATCGATGGAATTCGAGCCTAATCGAGCCGAATGGAGTGAAATGGAGCCAAGTCGAGCCGAATAGAGCCGATTCGAACTGAATCGAGCTGATTCAAGCCTAATCGCGTCAAATCGCGTGGAAATACGTCACATCGAATCTAATCAAATAGATTAGGGAAGGGTAGGGGAGGGGCGGGTGGGTAGAATAGAACAGAATAGTACAGAATAGAATATAGTACAGTAGGGTAGAGTAGAGAGAGTAAAGCAGACAAGAGTAGAGCAGAGTAGAATTGAGTCAAATAGAGTCAAAGAGTGCAGGATATAGCTGAATAGAGCCAATTCTGGCCGAATCGAGTCAAATGGAAACAAAACGAGATGAATCACACCGAATTGCTTCGAATCGCATCCAATCGAATAGATTAGAGTATCGTAGGGTAGAGTAGAACAGAATAGCGTAGAATGGAGAAGAGTGGAGTCAAATGGAGTCGAACAGAGACAAATAGAGTACAAAAGAGTCGAATCGAGCCAAATAGGGCCGAATAAGGCTGAACCGAGTGGAAACGAGCTGAATTGAAGCGATTTGAGCCAAATCGAGCTGAATCGCGCTGATGTTGCAGAATCGAGCCGACTCAAGCGTGATGGTGCCCGGTCGCATCGAAATGCTTTGAATCGAATCAAATGGAATCGATTAGAATAGGTTAGGGTAGGGCAGTTTATGATAGGAAGACTAGGGTAGATGCAAGTAGACTACATTAGAGTAGACAAGAGAAGGCTAGAGTAGAAGCCTAGACTAGTAAGCTGGACTAGTCAGCTAGACTAGTGGCATAGAGCAGTAGCCTAGACAACTGGTCTTGAATAGTACCCTAAGTCAGTAATCTGAACGAGTACCCTTGCCTGAACTCTTAGCCTAATCTAGTACCCTTGCCTTAACTAGTAGTCCTAACAAGTACCCTTGCCTTAACCAGTAGTCTTCACTAGTACCCTTGCCTTCACTAGTAGTATGTCCTTAACAAGTAGCCTGAACTGGTACCCTTGCCTTAACCAGTACCCTCAACAAGTACCCATGCCTTAACTAGTAGCCTGGACTTAACTAGTAGCCTGGCCTTAACTAGTAGCCTGAACTAGTACCCTTGCCTTAAGGAGTACGCTTGCCCGAACTACTCCCCTTAATTAGGACCCTTATTGAGTAACCCTAAGTAGTAGAGTATGGTACGGTGGGGTAGCATAGGGTAGGGAAGCATACGGTGGAACAGAGAAAATAGAAGGAAATAGAATAGAACAGCATAGGTCAGGGTAGGTTAGCTTAGTGTAGGGTATGGTAGAGTAGCATAGGATGGAATCGAGAAAATAGAAAAGGAGACTAGAAAAGAGCAGACTAGATTAGGATAGGCTAGGGTGGGGGAGGGTTTTGTAGAATACAGTAGTGTAGAATGGAATAGAATGGTGTGGAATGGAGTCAAATGGATTCGAACACAGATGCAGAGAGTAGAAAAGAGTTGAATAGAGCCGAATAACGCTGAATAGGACCACATATGGCCAAAATGAGCCGAATCGAGTCGAGTCGACCAGATTCGGGATGAATGGAGCCTAGTGGAGCTGAAATGAGCCAAATAGAGACAAACTGAACCCAGCAAAATCGAGCCAAGACACACTTAATTGCATCCTATTGCATCGGATCTCGTCGAATTCCATCAAATCCCACCAAAACGCATCAAATCTCGCGGAATCTCACCGAATCCCGTCGAATTGTCTCAAATCGGGT
Organism: Loxodonta africana; assembly: GCF_030014295.1. Lineage (NCBI taxonomy): Eukaryota > Metazoa > Chordata > Mammalia > Proboscidea > Elephantidae > Loxodonta > Loxodonta africana. Next base: position 253,596 of record NW_026975017.1, read on the forward strand.
CGAATGGTGTCAAACTGAATGGAATCGAATTAAATTGAATAGATTAGAGTAGTGTAGGTTAGACTGGGATTCAGTAGGGAAGGGCACAGAAGAATAGAATAGAGTAGAACAGAAGAGAATTCCAAGAGTAGAATGGAGTAGAGTTGAGTAGAGTGGAATAGTCAGAGTCGGGTAGTGCAGAATATAGATGAATAGATCCAATTCAAGCCGAATCGATTCGAATGGAGAGGAAAGGAGACAAATCGTGATGAATCGAATCGATTAGAATAGATTAGAGTAGGGTAGGGTAGAACAGAATAGAATACAGTAGAAAAGAGCAGAATGGTGTGGAAGGGAGTTGAATGGAGCCAAATAGAGACAAATAAAGTAGAAAGGGTTGAGTAGAGCTGAGCAGGGCTGAATAAGATTCACTCGAGCCTAATTATGCTGAATTGAGCAGAATCGAGACGAATTGACCCAATTCAAGCCAAATAGAGCTAAATCGAGCCGATTCAAGCCTAATCACATGGAATCGCGTCGAAATGCGTTGAATCGAATAGATTAGAGTAGAGGAGGGTACGGCAGGAGAGGCTAGACTACAACACAACACAACACAATAGAAAGAAGAGAATAGAATTAAGTAGAGTCGGGTCCAGTAGAATAGAGTCAAATTGAGCTGAAGAGAGCCGAAAAGAGCCAAACAGAGCTGAATACAGCCGAATTGACCAAATTCAAGGTGAATCGAGATGAATCATGTCGAGTCGTTTGAAACGTGTCGAATCGAATCAAATAGATTAGTGTGGGGAAGGTAAGGTTAGGGTAGGGTAGAGAAGAATAGAATAGAGTAGAATAGAACAGAACAGAAAGAATCGAGTAGACTAGAGTCAAATAGAGTCGAATACTGCCAAAAAGAGCCGAATAGAGTGGAAAAGAGCCGAATAGAACCGAATCGAGTTTAATGGAGCAGAAAGGAGATGAATCGAGCCGATATGACCCGAATCAGGTCGAATCCCATTCAAGTGTGTCGAATAGCATAGAACAGATTACAGTAGGCTAAGTTAGGGTAGGGTAGGGTAGAATAGAGTGCAGTAGAACAGAACAGAACAGAACTGAAAGAATAGAGTCGAGACGAGCAGAGTATAGAAGAGTAGAGTAGAGCAGAGTCGAACATTGTCGAATAGGGCCAAATAGAGCCCAAAAGAGCTAAATGGATAGAAACCAAGATGAATCACGCCGAATCCCGTGGAATCGTGCCGTATCGCGTTGAATCCCGTCGAATTGCATTGAATCTGATCAATTCCAATCCAATCCAATCCAATCAATTAGAATAGACTAGAGTAGGGTAGAGTACAATACAATACAGTAGAGAATAGTTTAGGATGGAGTAGAATGGTGTAGCATGGAGTCGAGTGGAGTCGAAAAGAGATAATAGAGTTGAGTAGAGTCTAATAGAGCCGAATCGAGCTGAATAGAGCCTATTCGAGCTGACTAGAGCCGAATGGAGCCGATTAGAGCTGAATCGAACCGATTTGAGCCGATTGGGGATGAATGGAGTGGAAAGGAGCCGATTTGAGCCGAATCGCATGGAGATGCGTGGAATCGAATCCAGTAGAATAGATTAGATTAGGGTAGGATGGAATAGAGTAGACTTGAACACAGTAGAAGAGAATGGAAAGGATACAATAGAATAGAGTAGAAAAGGGTAGAGCAGAGCAGAATAGTGTAGAGTAGAATAGAGTAGAGTAGAACAGAGTCGAATCAAGCTGAATGGAAACGAAACGAGACAAATCGCGTCGAATGGCGTCGAATCCCATCGAATCAATTACAGTAGGGAATAGTAGAAGAGCGTAGAATGGAGTAGAATGGTGTGCAATGGAATCGAGTAGAGTAGAAAAGAGCTGAAGAGAGCCGAAGAGGGCCAAAGAGGGCCAAATCGAGCTGAACCGAGAGAAATCGAGCCGAATCCAGTGAATCGAGCCTAACGGAGCCAAATCGAGCCTAATCGAGCTGAATCGACACTATTCGAGACAAATGGAGCCGAATGGACATGAATCACACCGATGCGGCCCCTAGTCGCGTCAAAGTTTCTCGAATTCAATTGAATAGACTAGAGTAGGGGAGGTTCGGGTAGGCTAGAGTAGGGTAGAATAGAGTAGAATAGAATAAAACAGAACAGAACACAACAAAATAGAACAGAACAACACAGAACGAATACAGAAAAGAGTAGGCTAGAGTAGAGTAGAGGGGAATAGAGTAGAGTAGAATAGATTTGAACAGAGCCAAATCGAGACGAATCACGTTGAAATGGGTTGAATCAAATCCAATCAAGTGGATTACAATACCTCAGAGTTGGGTAGCATAGGGTAGGGTAGAATAGAGTAGAATAGTACAGAACAGAGTAGAAACAATACAATAGAGTAGAGTAGAATAGAGCTGAATAGAGCCAAATGCAGACAAAATGAGAGGAATCGTGTAGAAGCAAGTAGAGTAAATTAGAGTGGTGTTGGGTAGGGTAGAGCAGAATAGAGTAGAATAGTGTGGAATGAATAGAATGGAGTAGAATGGAGTCAAGTAGAAACGAATAGAGTAGAAGAGAGTCGAATAGAGCAGAATAGGGCCGAAGAAGGCCAAATCGAGCAGATTCGAAGCGATTCAAGCCAAAACAAGCTGAATGGAGCCTAACTGAGCCGAATAGAGCCAAATCGAGCCGAATCGAGCCGATTCAAGCTTCATAGCCTGGAATCGCGTTCAACGCGTCAAATCCAATCGAGACGTATAGATTAGAGAAGGGGAGGGGAGGGGAGAATAGAACAGAGTAGAGTGGAATAGAAGAGATTAGAACAGAATAGAAGGAACAGAATCGAGTAGAATCGAGTGGAAAAGAGTAGAGTCGAATACAGTCGAATAGAGCCGAATAAGCTGAATAGAGACGAATGGAGCTGAATACAGCCGAAAAGAGCTGTATACTGCCGAATCACACCTAATCGAGTGGAATCAAGCAGAATCGCACTGACTGTCACCGAACAGCGTCGAATCGAATCAGGTCGAATCGAGTCGAGTCACATCGTTTTGAATCAAACAAGGTCAAATCGCTTCATATCGTGTCGAATCCCATCGAATCACGTCGAATAACTTCGAATTGCGTCAAACCTCAGAGAATCCTACTGAATCACGTCGAGTCGCATGGAATCTCATCAAATCCCTTCAGATTTGCCGAATCCAGTCAAGTCCTATCAAATCGCTTTGCACGGAATCGAATTGAATCCAATAGATTAAAGTAGGGTAGGTTCGGGTGGGGTGCCGTTGGGTCGGGTAGGGTAGAATAGAATAGAGTACAACAGAATAGGAGAGAATAGAACAGAACAGAAAGAATACAACAGAATAGAATAGAGTCAAAGAGAGAGAACATAGCCGAATTGAGCCGAGTGGAGACAAAACGAGACGAATCACGTCCGGTTGCTTCGAATCGCGTCAAATCAAATCGAATCGATTAGAAGAGATTAGGGTAGGGAAGGGTAGAATAGAAGAGAGGAAAATAGTGAGGAATGGAGTTGAACGGAGTCCAATAGAGACGGATAGATATGAACAGAGTACAAAAGAGTCTAATAGAGCAGAATAGGGCCGAATAGGCCCAAATAAGGCCTAATTGAGCAGAATCCAGCAGAATCGATGGAATTCGAGCCTAATCGAGCCGAATGGAGTGAAATGGAGCCAAGTCGAGCCGAATAGAGCCGATTCGAACTGAATCGAGCTGATTCAAGCCTAATCGCGTCAAATCGCGTGGAAATACGTCACATCGAATCTAATCAAATAGATTAGGGAAGGGTAGGGGAGGGGCGGGTGGGTAGAATAGAACAGAATAGTACAGAATAGAATATAGTACAGTAGGGTAGAGTAGAGAGAGTAAAGCAGACAAGAGTAGAGCAGAGTAGAATTGAGTCAAATAGAGTCAAAGAGTGCAGGATATAGCTGAATAGAGCCAATTCTGGCCGAATCGAGTCAAATGGAAACAAAACGAGATGAATCACACCGAATTGCTTCGAATCGCATCCAATCGAATAGATTAGAGTATCGTAGGGTAGAGTAGAACAGAATAGCGTAGAATGGAGAAGAGTGGAGTCAAATGGAGTCGAACAGAGACAAATAGAGTACAAAAGAGTCGAATCGAGCCAAATAGGGCCGAATAAGGCTGAACCGAGTGGAAACGAGCTGAATTGAAGCGATTTGAGCCAAATCGAGCTGAATCGCGCTGATGTTGCAGAATCGAGCCGACTCAAGCGTGATGGTGCCCGGTCGCATCGAAATGCTTTGAATCGAATCAAATGGAATCGATTAGAATAGGTTAGGGTAGGGCAGTTTATGATAGGAAGACTAGGGTAGATGCAAGTAGACTACATTAGAGTAGACAAGAGAAGGCTAGAGTAGAAGCCTAGACTAGTAAGCTGGACTAGTCAGCTAGACTAGTGGCATAGAGCAGTAGCCTAGACAACTGGTCTTGAATAGTACCCTAAGTCAGTAATCTGAACGAGTACCCTTGCCTGAACTCTTAGCCTAATCTAGTACCCTTGCCTTAACTAGTAGTCCTAACAAGTACCCTTGCCTTAACCAGTAGTCTTCACTAGTACCCTTGCCTTCACTAGTAGTATGTCCTTAACAAGTAGCCTGAACTGGTACCCTTGCCTTAACCAGTACCCTCAACAAGTACCCATGCCTTAACTAGTAGCCTGGACTTAACTAGTAGCCTGGCCTTAACTAGTAGCCTGAACTAGTACCCTTGCCTTAAGGAGTACGCTTGCCCGAACTACTCCCCTTAATTAGGACCCTTATTGAGTAACCCTAAGTAGTAGAGTATGGTACGGTGGGGTAGCATAGGGTAGGGAAGCATACGGTGGAACAGAGAAAATAGAAGGAAATAGAATAGAACAGCATAGGTCAGGGTAGGTTAGCTTAGTGTAGGGTATGGTAGAGTAGCATAGGATGGAATCGAGAAAATAGAAAAGGAGACTAGAAAAGAGCAGACTAGATTAGGATAGGCTAGGGTGGGGGAGGGTTTTGTAGAATACAGTAGTGTAGAATGGAATAGAATGGTGTGGAATGGAGTCAAATGGATTCGAACACAGATGCAGAGAGTAGAAAAGAGTTGAATAGAGCCGAATAACGCTGAATAGGACCACATATGGCCAAAATGAGCCGAATCGAGTCGAGTCGACCAGATTCGGGATGAATGGAGCCTAGTGGAGCTGAAATGAGCCAAATAGAGACAAACTGAACCCAGCAAAATCGAGCCAAGACACACTTAATTGCATCCTATTGCATCGGATCTCGTCGAATTCCATCAAATCCCACCAAAACGCATCAAATCTCGCGGAATCTCACCGAATCCCGTCGAATTGTCTCAAATCGGGTCGAATGGTGTCAAACTGAATGGAATCGAATTAAATTGAATAGATTAGAGTAGTGTAGGTTAGACTGGGATTCAGTAGGGAAGGGCACAGAAGAATAGAATAGAGTAGAACAGAAGAGAATTCCAAGAGTAGAATGGAGTAGAGTTGAGTAGAGTGGAATAGTCAGAGTCGGGTAGTGCAGAATATAGATGAATAGATCCAATTCAAGCCGAATCGATTCGAATGGAGAGGAAAGGAGACAAATCGTGATGAATCGAATCGATTAGAATAGATTAGAGTAGGGTAGGGTAGAACAGAATAGAATACAGTAGAAAAGAGCAGAATGGTGTGGAAGGGAGTTGAATGGAGCCAAATAGAGACAAATAAAGTAGAAAGGGTTGAGTAGAGCTGAGCAGGGCTGAATAAGATTCACTCGAGCCTAATTATGCTGAATTGAGCAGAATCGAGACGAATTGACCCAATTCAAGCCAAATAGAGCTAAATCGAGCCGATTCAAGCCTAATCACATGGAATCGCGTCGAAATGCGTTGAATCGAATAGATTAGAGTAGAGGAGGGTACGGCAGGAGAGGCTAGACTACAACACAACACAACACAATAGAAAGAAGAGAATAGAATTAAGTAGAGTCGGGTCCAGTAGAATAGAGTCAAATTGAGCTGAAGAGAGCCGAAAAGAGCCAAACAGAGCTGAATACAGCCGAATTGACCAAATTCAAGGTGAATCGAGATGAATCATGTCGAGTCGTTTGAAACGTGTCGAATCGAATCAAATAGATTAGTGTGGGGAAGGTAAGGTTAGGGTAGGGTAGAGAAGAATAGAATAGAGTAGAATAGAACAGAACAGAAAGAATCGAGTAGACTAGAGTCAAATAGAGTCGAATACTGCCAAAAAGAGCCGAATAGAGTGGAAAAGAGCCGAATAGAACCGAATCGAGTTTAATGGAGCAGAAAGGAGATGAATCGAGCCGATATGACCCGAATCAGGTCGAATCCCATTCAAGTGTGTCGAATAGCATAGAACAGATTACAGTAGGCTAAGTTAGGGTAGGGTAGGGTAGAATAGAGTGCAGTAGAACAGAACAGAACAGAACTGAAAGAATAGAGTCGAGACGAGCAGAGTATAGAAGAGTAGAGTAGAGCAGAGTCGAACATTGTCGAATAGGGCCAAATAGAGCCCAAAAGAGCTAAATGGATAGAAACCAAGATGAATCACGCCGAATCCCGTGGAATCGTGCCGTATCGCGTTGAATCCCGTCGAATTGCATTGAATCTGATCAATTCCAATCCAATCCAATCCAATCAATTAGAATAGACTAGAGTAGGGTAGAGTACAATACAATACAGTAGAGAATAGTTTAGGATGGAGTAGAATGGTGTAGCATGGAGTCGAGTGGAGTCGAAAAGAGATAATAGAGTTGAGTAGAGTCTAATAGAGCCGAATCGAGCTGAATAGAGCCTATTCGAGCTGACTAGAGCCGAATGGAGCCGATTAGAGCTGAATCGAACCGATTTGAGCCGATTGGGGATGAATGGAGTGGAAAGGAGCCGATTTGAGCCGAATCGCATGGAGATGCGTGGAATCGAATCCAGTAGAATAGATTAGATTAGGGTAGGATGGAATAGAGTAGACTTGAACACAGTAGAAGAGAATGGAAAGGATACAATAGAATAGAGTAGAAAAGGGTAGAGCAGAGCAGAATAGTGTAGAGTAGAATAGAGTAGAGTAGAACAGAGTCGAATCAAGCTGAATGGAAACGAAACGAGACAAATCGCGTCGAATGGCGTCGAATCCCATCGAATCAATTACAGTAGGGAATAGTAGAAGAGCGTAGAATGGAGTAGAATGGTGTGCAATGGAATCGAGTAGAGTAGAAAAGAGCTGAAGAGAGCCGAAGAGGGCCAAAGAGGGCCAAATCGAGCTGAACCGAGAGAAATCGAGCCGAATCCAGTGAATCGAGCCTAACGGAGCCAAATCGAGCCTAATCGAGCTGAATCGACACTATTCGAGACAAATGGAGCCGAATGGACATGAATCACACCGATGCGGCCCCTAGTCGCGTCAAAGTTTCTCGAATTCAATTGAATAGACTAGAGTAGGGGAGGTTCGGGTAGGCTAGAGTAGGGTAGAATAGAGTAGAATAGAATAAAACAGAACAGAACACAACAAAATAGAACAGAACAACACAGAACGAATACAGAAAAGAGTAGGCTAGAGTAGAGTAGAGGGGAATAGAGTAGAGTAGAATAGATTTGAACAGAGCCAAATCGAGACGAATCACGTTGAAATGGGTTGAATCAAATCCAATCAAGTGGATTACAATACCTCAGAGTTGGGTAGCATAGGGTAGGGTAGAATAGAGTAGAATAGTACAGAACAGAGTAGAAACAATACAATAGAGTAGAGTAGAATAGAGCTGAATAGAGCCAAATGCAGACAAAATGAGAGGAATCGTGTAGAAGCAAGTAGAGTAAATTAGAGTGGTGTTGGGTAGGGTAGAGCAGAATAGAGTAGAATAGTGTGGAATGAATAGAATGGAGTAGAATGGAGTCAAGTAGAAACGAATAGAGTAGAAGAGAGTCGAATAGAGCAGAATAGGGCCGAAGAAGGCCAAATCGAGCAGATTCGAAGCGATTCAAGCCAAAACAAGCTGAATGGAGCCTAACTGAGCCGAATAGAGCCAAATCGAGCCGAATCGAGCCGATTCAAGCTTCATCGCCTGGAATCGCGTTCAACGCGTCAAATCCAATCGAGACGTATAGATTAGAGAAGGGGAGGGGAGGGGAGAATAGAACAGAGTAGAGTGGAATAGAAGAGATTAGAACAGAATAGAAGGAACAGAATCGAGTAGAATCGAGTGGAAAAGAGTAGAGTCGAATACAGTCGAATAGAGCCGAATAAGCTGAATAGAGACGAATGGAGCTGAATACAGCCGAAAAGAGCTGTATACTGCCGAATCACACCTAATCGAGTGGAATCAAGCAGAATCGCACTGACTGTCACCGAACAGCGTCGAATCGAATCAGGTCGAATCGAGTCGAGTCACATCGTTTTGAATCAAACAAGGTCAAATCGCTTCATATCGTGTCGAATCCCATCGAATCACGTCGAATAACTTCGAATTGCGTCAAACCTCAGAGAATCCTACTGAATCACGTCGAGTCGCATGGAATCTCATCAAATCCCTTCAGATTTGCCGAATCCAGTCAAGTCCTATCAAATCGCTTTGCACGGAATCGAATTGAATCCAATAGATTAAAGTAGGGTAGGTTCGGGTGGGGTGCCGTTGGGTCGGGTAGGGTAGAATAGAATAGAGTACAACAGAATAGGAGAGAATAGAACAGAACAGAAAGAATACAACAGAATAGAATAGAGTCAAAGAGAGAGAACATAGCCGAATTGAGCCGAGTGGAGACAAAACGAGACGAATCACGTCCGGTTGCTTCGAATCGCGTCAAATCAAATCGAATCGATTAGAAGAGATTAGGGTAGGGAAGGGTAGAATAGAAGAGAGGAAAATAGTGAGGAATGGAGTTGAACGGAGTCCAATAGAGACGGATAGATATGAACAGAGTACAAAAGAATCTAATAGAGCAGAATAGGGCCGAATAGGCCCAAATAAGGCCTAATTGAGCAGAATCCAGCAGAATCGATGGAATTCGAGCCTAATCGAGCCGAATGGAGTGAAATGGAGCCAAGTCGAGCCGAATAGAGCCGATTCGAACTGAATCGAGCTGATTCAAGCCTAATCGCGTCAAATCGCGTGGAAATACGTCACATCGAATCTAATCAAATAGATTAGGGAAGGGTAGGGGAGGGGCGGGTGGGTAGAATAGAACAGAATAGTACAGAATAGAATATAGTACAGTAGGGTAGAGTAGAGAGAGTAAAGCAGACAAGAATAGAGCAGAGTAGAATTGAGTCAAATAGAGTCAAAGAGTGCAGGATATAGCTGAATAGAGCCAATTCTGGCCGAATCGAGTCAAATGGAAACAAAACGAGATGAATCACACCGAATTGCTTCGAATCGCATCCAATCGAATAGATTAGAGTATCGTAGGGTAGAGTAGAACAGAATAGCGTAGAATGGAGAAGAGTGGAGTCAAATGGAGTCGAACAGAGACAAATAGAGTACAAAAGAGTCGAATCGAGCCAAATAGGGCCGAATAAGGCTGAACCGAGTGGAAACGAGCTGAATTGAAGCGATTTGAGCCAAATCGAGCTGAATCGCGCTGATGTTGCAGAATCGAGCCGACTCAAGCGTGATGGTGCCCGGTCGCATCGAAATGCTTTGAATCGAATCAAATGGAATCGATTAGAATAGGTTAGGGTAGGGCAGTTTATGATAGGAAGACTAGGGTAGATGCAAGTAGACTACATTAGAGTAGACAAGAGAAGGCTAGAGTAGAAGCCTAGACTAGTAAGCTGGACTAGTCAGCTAGACTAGTGGCATAGAGCAGTAGCCTAGACAACTAGTCTTGAATAGTACCCTAAGTCAGTAAGCTGAACGACTACCCTTGCCTGAACTCTTAGCCTAATCTAGTACCCTTGCCTTAACTAGTAGTCCTAACAAGTACCCTTGCCTTAACCAGTAGTCTTCACTAGTACCCTTGCCTTCACTAGTAGTATGTCCTTAACAAGTAGCCTGAACTGGTACCCTTGCCTTAACCAGTACCCTCAACAAGTACCCATGCCTTAACTAGTAGCCTGGACTTAACTAGTAGCCTGGCCTTAACTAGTAGCCTGAACTAGTACCCTTGCCTTAAGGAGTACGCTTGCCCGAACTACTCCCCTTAATTAGGACCCTTATTGAGTAACCCTAAGTAGTAGAGTATGGTACGGTGGGGTAGCATAGGGTAGGGAAGCATACGGTGGAACAGAGAAAATAGAAGGAAATAGAATAGAACAGCATAGGTCAGGGTAGGTTAGCTTAGTGTAGGGTATGGTAGAGTAGCATAGGATGGAATCGAGAAAATAGAAAAGGAGACTAGAAAAGAGCAGACTAGATTAGGATAGGCTAGGGTGGGGGAGGGTTTTGTAGAATACAGTAGTGTAGAATGGAATAGAATGGTGTGGAATGGAGTCAAATGGATTCGAACACAGATGCAGAGAGTAGAAAAGAGTTGAATAGAGCCGAATAACGCTGAATAGGACCACATATGGCCAAAATGAGCCGAATCGAGTCGAGTCGACCAGATTCGGGATGAATGGAGCCTAGTGGAGCTGAAATGAGCCAAATAGAGACAAACTGAACCCAGCAAAATCGAGCCAAGACACACTTAATTGCATCCTATTGCATCGGATCTCGTCGAATTCCATCAAATCCCACCAAAACGCATCAAATCTCGCGGAATCTCACCGAATCCCGTCGAATTGTCTCAAATCGGGTCGAATGGTGTCAAACTGAATGGAATCGAATTAAATTGAATAGATTAGAGTAGTGTAGGTTAGACTGGGATTCAGTAGGGAAGGGCACAGAAGAATAGAATAGAGTAGAACAGAAGAGAATTCCAAGAGTAGAATGGAGTAGAGTTGAGTAGAGTGGAATAGTCAGAGTCGGGTAGTGCAGAATATAGATGAATAGATCCAATTCAAGCCGAATCGATTCGAATGGAGAGGAAAGGAGACAAATCGTGATGAATCGAATCGATTAGAATAGATTAGAGTAGGGTAGGGTAGAACAGAATAGAATACAGTAGAAAAGAGCAGAATGGTGTGGAAGGGAGTTGAATGGAGCCAAATAGAGACAAATAAAGTAGAAAGGGTTGAGTAGAGCTGAGCAGGGCTGAATAAGATTCACTCGAGCCTAATTATGCTGAATTGAGCAGAATCGAGACGAATTGACCCAATTCAAGCCAAATAGAGCTAAATCGAGCCGATTCAAGCCTAATCACATGGAATCGCGTCGAAATGCGTTGAATCGAATAGATTAGAGTAGAGGAGGGTACGGCAGGAGAGGCTAGACTACAACACAACACAACACAATAGAAAGAAGAGAATAGAATTAAGTAGAGTCGGGTCCAGTAGAATAGAGTCAAATTGAGCTGAAGAGAGCCGAAAAGAGCCAAACAGAGCTGAATACAGCCGAATTGACCAAATTCAAGGTGAATCGAGATGAATCATGTCGAGTCGTTTGAAACGTGTCGAATCGAATCAAATAGATTAGTGTGGGGAAGGTAAGGTTAGGGTAGGGTAGAGAAGAATAGAATAGAGTAGAATAGAACAGAACAGAAAGAATCGAGTAGACTAGAGTCAAATAGAGTCGAATACTGCCAAAAAGAGCCGAATAGAGTGGAAAAGAGCCGAATAGAACCGAATCGAGTTTAATGGAGCAGAAAGGAGATGAATCGAGCCGATATGACCCGAATCAGGTCGAATCCCATTCAAGTGTGTCGAATAGCATAGAACAGATTACAGTAGGCTAAGTTAGGGTAGGGTAGGGTAGAATAGAGTGCAGTAGAACAGAACAGAACAGAACTGAAAGAATAGAGTCGAGACGAGCAGAGTATAGAAGAGTAGAGTAGAGCAGAGTCGAACATTGTCGAATAGGGCCAAATAGAGCCCAAAAGAGCTAAATGGATAGAAACCAAGATGAATCACGCCGAATCCCGTGGAATCGTGCCGTATCGCGTTGAATCCCGTCGAATTGCATTGAATCTGATCAATTCCAATCCAATCCAATCCAATCAATTAGAATAGACTAGAGTAGGGTAGAGTACAATACAATACAGTAGAGAATAGTTTAGGATGGAGTAGAATGGTGTAGCATGGAGTCGAGTGGAGTCGAAAAGAGATAATAGAGTTGAGTAGAGTCTAATAGAGCCGAATCGAGCTGAATAGAGCCTATTCGAGCTGACTAGAGCCGAATGGAGCCGATTAGAGCTGAATCGAACCGATTTGAGCCGATTGGGGATGAATGGAGTGGAAAGGAGCCGATTTGAGCCGAATCGCATGGAGATGCGTGGAATCGAATCCAGTAGAATAGATTAGATTAGGGTAGGATGGAATAGAGTAGACTTGAACACAGTAGAAGAGAATGGAAAGGATACAATAGAATAGAGTAGAAAAGGGTAGAGCAGAGCAGAATAGTGTAGAGTAGAATAGAGTAGAGTAGAACAGAGTCGAATCAAGCTGAATGGAAACGAAACGAGACAAATCGCGTCGAATGGCGTCGAATCCCATCGAATCAATTACAGTAGGGAATAGTAGAAGAGCGTAGAATGGAGTAGAATGGTGTGCAATGGAATCGAGTAGAGTAGAAAAGAGCTGAAGAGAGCCGAAGAGGGCCAAAGAGGGCCAAATCGAGCTGAACCGAGAGAAATCGAGCCGAATCCAGTGAATCGAGCCTAACGGAGCCAAATCGAGCCTAATCGAGCTGAATCGACACTATTCGAGACAAATGGAGCCGAATGGACATGAATCACACCGATGCGGCCCCTAGTCGCGTCAAAGTTTCTCGAATTCAATTGAATAGACTAGAGTAGGGGAGGTTCGGGTAGGCTAGAGTAGGGTAGAATAGAGTAGAATAGAATAAAACAGAACAGAACACAACAAAATAGAACAGAACAACACAGAACGAATACAGAAAAGAGTAGGCTAGAGTAGAGTAGAGGGGAATAGAGTAGAGTAGAATAGATTTGAACAGAGCCAAATCGAGACGAATCACGTTGAAATGGGTTGAATCAAATCCAATCAAGTGGATTACAATACCTCAGAGTTGGGTAGCATAGGGTAGGGTAGAATAGAGTAGAATAGTACAGAACAGAGTAGAAACAATACAATAGAGTAGAGTAGAATAGAGCTGAATAGAGCCAAATGCAGACAAAATGAGAGGAATCGTGTAGAAGCAAGTAGAGTAAATTAGAGTGGTGTTGGGTAGGGTAGAGCAGAATAGAGTAGAATAGTGTGGAATGAATAGAATGGAGTAGAATGGAGTCAAGTAGAAACGAATAGAGTAGAAGAGAGTCGAATAGAGCAGAATAGGGCCGAAGAAGGCCAAATCGAGCAGATTCGAAGCGATTCAAGCCAAAACAAGCTGAATGGAGCCTAACTGAGCCGAATAGAGCCAAATCGAGCCGAATCGAGCCGATTCAAGCTTCATAGCCTGGAATCGCGTTCAACGCGTCAAATCCAATCGAGACGTATAGATTAGAGAAGGGGAGGGGAGGGGAGAATAGAACAGAGTAGAGTGGAATAGAAGAGATTAGAACAGAATAGAAGGAACAGAATCGAGTAGAATCGAGTGGAAAAGAGTAGAGTCGAATACAGTCGAATAGAGCCGAATAAGCTGAATAGAGACGAATGGAGCTGAATACAGCCGAAAAGAGCTGTATACTGCCGAATCACACCTAATCGAGTGGAATCAAGCAGAATCGCACTGACTGTCACCGAACAGCGTCGAATCGAATCAGGTCGAATCGAGTCGAGTCACATCGTTTTGAATCAAACAAGGTCAAATCGCTTCATATCGTGTCGAATCCCATCGAATCACGTCGAATAACTTCGAATTGCGTCAAACCTCAGAGAATCCTACTGAATCACGTCGAGTCGCATGGAATCTCATCAAATCCCTTCAGATTTGCCGAATCCAGTCAAGTCCTATCAAATCGCTTTGCACGGAATCGAATTGAATCCAATAGATTAAAGTAGGGTAGGTTCGGGTGGGGTGCCGTTGGGTCGGGTAGGGTAGAATAGAATAGAGTACAACAGAATAGGAGAGAATAGAACAGAACAGAAAGAATACAACAGAATAGAATAGAGTCAAAGAGAGAGAACATAGCCGAATTGAGCCGAGTGGAGACAAAACGAGACGAATCACGTCCGGTTGCTTCGAATCGCGTCAAATCAAATCGAATCGATTAGAAGAGATTAGGGTAGGGAAGGGTAGAATAGAAGAGAGGAAAATAGTGAGGAATGGAGTTGAACGGAGTCCAATAGAGACGGATAGATATGAACAGAGTACAAAAGAGTCTAATAGAGCAGAATAGGGCCGAATAGGCCCAAATAAGGCCTAATTGAGCAGAATCCAGCAGAATCGATGGAATTCGAGCCTAATCGAGCCGAATGGAGTGAAATGGAGCCAAGTCGAGCCGAATAGAGCCGATTCGAACTGAATCGAGCTGATTCAAGCCTAATCGCGTCAAATCGCGTGGAAATACGTCACATCGAATCTAATCAAATAGATTAGGGAAGGGTAGGGGAGGGGCGGGTGGGTAGAATAGAACAGAATAGTACAGAATAGAATATAGTACAGTAGGGTAGAGTAGAGAGAGTAAAGCAGACAAGAGTAGAGCAGAGTAGAATTGAGTCAAATAGAGTCAAAGAGTGCAGGATATAGCTGAATAGAGCCAATTCTGGCCGAATCGAGTCAAATGGAAACAAAACGAGATGAATCACACCGAATTGCTTCGAATCGCATCCAATCGAATAGATTAGAGTATCGTAGGGTAGAGTAGAACAGAATAGCGTAGAATGGAGAAGAGTGGAGTCAAATGGAGTCGAACAGAGACAAATAGAGTACAAAAGAGTCGAATCGAGCCAAATAGGGCCGAATAAGGCTGAACCGAGTGGAAACGAGCTGAATTGAAGCGATTTGAGCCAAATCGAGCTGAATCGCGCTGATGTTGCAGAATCGAGCCGACTCAAGCGTGATGGTGCCCGGTCGCATCGAAATGCTTTGAATCGAATCAAATGGAATCGATTAGAATAGGTTAGGGTAGGGCAGTTTATGATAGGAAGACTAGGGTAGATGCAAGTAGACTACATTAGAGTAGACAAGAGAAGGCTAGAGTAGAAGCCTAGACTAGTAAGCTGGACTAGTCAGCTAGACTAGTGGCATAGAGCAGTAGCCTAGACAACTAGTCTTGAATAGTACCCTAAGTCAGTAAGCTGAACGACTACCCTTGCCTGAACTCTTAGCCTAATCTAGTACCCTTGCCTTAACTAGTAGTCCTAACAAGTACCCTTGCCTTAACCAGTAGTCTTCACTAGTACCCTTGCCTTCACTAGTAGTATGTCCTTAACAAGTAGCCTGAACTGGTACCCTTGCCTTAACCAGTACCCTCAACAAGTACCCATGCCTTAACTAGTAGCCTGGACTTAACTAGTAGCCTGGCCTTAACTAGTAGCCTGAACTAGTACCCTTGCCTTAAGGAGTACGCTTGCCCGAACTACTCCCCTTAATTAGGACCCTTATTGAGTAACCCTAAGTAGTAGAGTATGGTACGGTGGGGTAGCATAGGGTAGGGAAGCATACGGTGGAACAGAGAAAATAGAAGGAAATAGAATAGAACAGCATAGGTCAGGGTAGGTTAGCTTAGTGTAGGGTATGGTAGAGTAGCATAGGATGGAATCGAGAAAATAGAAAAGGAGACTAGAAAAGAGCAGACTAGATTAGGATAGGCTAGGGTGGGGGAGGGTTTTGTAGAATACAGTAGTGTAGAATGGAATAGAATGGTGTGGAATGGAGTCAAATGGATTCGAACACAGATGCAGAGAGTAGAAAAGAGTTGAATAGAGCCGAATAACGCTGAATAGGACCACATATGGCCAAAATGAGCCGAATCGAGTCGAGTCGACCAGATTCGGGATGAATGGAGCCTAGTGGAGCTGAAATGAGCCAAATAGAGACAAACTGAACCCAGCAAAATCGAGCCAAGACACACTTAATTGCATCCTATTGCATCGGATCTCGTCGAATTCCATCAAATCCCACCAAAACGCATCAAATCTCGCGGAATCTCACCGAATCCCGTCGAATTGTCTCAAATCGGGTCGAATGGTGTCAAACTGAATGGAATCGAATTAAATTGAATAGATTAGAGTAGTGTAGGTTAGACTGGGATTCAGTAGGGAAGGGCACAGAAGAATAGAATAGAGTAGAACAGAAGAGAATTCCAAGAGTAGAATGGAGTAGAGTTGAGTAGAGTGGAATAGTCAGAGTCGGGTAGTGCAGAATATAGATGAATAGATCCAATTCAAGCCCAATCGATTCGAATGGAGAGGAAAGGAGACAAATCGTGATGAATCGAATCGATTAGAATAGATTAGAGTAGGGTAGGGTAGAACAGAATAGAATACAGTAGAAAAGAGCAGAATGGTGTGGAAGGGAGTTGAATGGAGCCAAATAGAGACAAATAAAGTAGAAAGGGTTGAGTAGAGCTGAGCAGGGCTGAATAAGATTCACTCGAGCCTAATTATGCTGAATTGAGCAGAATCGAGACGAATTGACCCAATTCAAGCCAAATAGAGCTAAATCGAGCCGATTCAAGCCTAATCACATGGAATCGCGTCGAAATGCGTTGAATCGAATAGATTAGAGTAGAGGAGGGTACGGCAGGAGAGGCTAGACTACAACGCAACACAACACAATAGAAAGAAGAGAATAGAATTAAGTAGAGTCGGGTCCAGTAGAATAGAGTCAAATTGAGCTGAAGAGAGCCGAAAAGAGCCAAACAGAGCTGAATACAGCCGAATTGACCAAATTCAAGGTGAATCGAGATGAATCATGTCGAGTCGTTTGAAACGTGTCGAATCGAATCAAATAGATTAGTGTGGGGAAGGTAAGGTTAGGGTAGGGTAGAGAAGAATAGAATAGAGTAGAATAGAACAGAACAGAAAGAATCGAGTAGACTAGAGTCAAATAGAGTCGAATACTGCCAAAAAGAGCCGAATAGAGTGGAAAAGAGCCGAATAGAACCGAATCGAGTTTAATGGAGCAGAAAGGAGATGAATCGAGCCGATATGACCCGAATCAGGTCGAATCCCATTCAAGTGTGTCGAATAGCATAGAACAGATTACAGTAGGCTAAGTTAGGGTAGGGTAGGGTAGAATAGAGTGCAGTAGAACAGAACAGAACAGAACTGAAAGAATAGAGTCGAGACGAGCAGAGTATAGAAGAGTAGAGTAGAGCAGAGTCGAACATTGTCGAATAGGGCCAAATAGAGCCCAAAAGAGCTAAATGGATAGAAACCAAGATGAATCACGCCGAATCCCGTGGAATCGTGCCGTATCGCGTTGAATCCCGTCGAATTGCATTGAATCTGATCAATTCCAATCCAATCCAATCCAATCAATTAGAATAGACTAGAGTAGGGTAGAGTACAATACAATACAGTAGAGAATAGTTTAGGATGGAGTAGAATGGTGTAGCATGGAGTCGAGTGGAGTCGAAAAGAGATAATAGAGTTGAGTAGAGTCTAATAGAGCCGAATCGAGCTGAATAGAGCCTATTCGAGCTGACTAGAGCCGAATGGAGCCGATTAGAGCTGAATCGAACCGATTTGAGCCGATTGGGGATGAATGGAGTGGAAAGGAGCCGATTTGAGCCGAATCGCATGGAGATGCGTGGAATCGAATCCAGTAGAATAGATTAGATTAGGGTAGGATGGAATAGAGTAGACTTGAACACAGTAGAAGAGAATGGAAAGGATACAATAGAATAGAGTAGAAAAGGGTAGAGCAGAGCAGAATAGTGTAGAGTAGAATAGAGTAGAGTAGAACAGAGTCGAATCAAGCTGAATGGAAACGAAACGAGACAAATCGCGTCGAATGGCGTCGAATCCCATCGAATCAATTACAGTAGGGAATAGTAGAAGAGCGTAGAATGGAGTAGAATGGTGTGCAATGGAATCGAGTAGAGTAGAAAAGAGCTGAAGAGAGCCGAAGAGGGCCAAAGAGGGCCAAATCGAGCTGAACCGAGAGAAATCGAGCCGAATCCAGTGAATCGAGCCTAACGGAGCCAAATCGAGCCTAATCGAGCTGAATCGACACTATTCGAGACAAATGGAGCCGAATGGACATGAATCACACCGATGCGGCCCCTAGTCGCGTCAAAGTTTCTCGAATTCAATTGAATAGACTAGAGTAGGGGAGGTTCGGGTAGGCTAGAGTAGGGTAGAATAGAGTAGAATAGAATAAAACAGAACAGAACACAACAAAATAGAACAGAACAACACAGAACGAATACAGAAAAGAGTAGGCTAGAGTAGAGTAGAGGGGAATAGAGTAGAGTAGAATAGATTTGAACAGAGCCAAATCGAGACGAATCACGTTGAAATGGGTTGAATCAAATCCAATCAAGTGGATTACAATACCTCAGAGTTGGGTAGCATAGGGTAGGGTAGAATAGAGTAGAATAGTACAGAACAGAGTAGAAACAATACAATAGAGTAGAGTAGAATAGAGCTGAATAGAGCCAAATGCAGACAAAATGAGAGGAATCGTGTAGAAGCAAGTAGAGTAAATTAGAGTGGTGTTGGGTAGGGTAGAGCAGAATAGAGTAGAATAGTGTGGAATGAATAGAATGGAGTAGAATGGAGTCAAGTAGAAACGAATAGAGTAGAAGAGAGTCGAATAGAGCAGAATAGGGCCGAAGAAGGCCAAATCGAGCAGATTCGAAGCGATTCAAGCCAAAACAAGCTGAATGGAGCCTAACTGAGCCGAATAGAGCCAAATCGAGCCGAATCGAGCCGATTCAAGCTTCATAGCCTGGAATCGCGTTCAACGCGTCAAATCCAATCGAGACGTATAGATTAGAGAAGGGGAGGGGAGGGGAGAATAGAACAGAGTAGAGTGGAATAGAAGAGATTAGAACAGAATAGAAGGAACAGAATCGAGTAGAATCGAGTGGAAAAGAGTAGAGTCGAATACAGTCGAATAGAGCCGAATAAGCTGAATAGAGACGAATGGAGCTGAATACAGCCGAAAAGAGCTGTATACTGCCGAATCACACCTAATCGAGTGGAATCAAGCAGAATCGCACTGACTGTCACCGAACAGCGTCGAATCGAATCAGGTCGAATCGAGTCGAGTCACATCGTTTTGAATCAAACAAGGTCAAATCGCTTCATATCGTGTCGAATCCCATCGAATCACGTCGAATAACTTCGAATTGCGTCAAACCTCAGAGAATCCTACTGAATCACGTCGAGTCGCATGGAATCTCATCAAATCCCTTCAGATTTGCCGAATCCAGTCAAGTCCTATCAAATCGCTTTGCACGGAATCGAATTGAATCCAATAGATTAAAGTAGGGTAGGTTCGGGTGGGGTGCCGTTGGGTCGGGTAGGGTAGAATAGAATAGAGTACAACAGAATAGGAGAGAATAGAACAGAACAGAAAGAATACAACAGAATAGAATAGAGTCAAAGAGAGAGAACATAGCCGAATTGAGCCGAGTGGAGACAAAACGAGACGAATCAAGTCCGGTTGCTTCGAATCGCGTCAAATCAAATCGAATCGATTAGAAGAGATTAGGGTAGGGAAGGGTAGAATAGAAGAGAGGAAAATAGTGAGGAATGGAGTTGAACGGAGTCCAATAGAGACGGATAGATATGAACAGAGTACAAAAGAGTCTAATAGAGCAGAATAGGGCCGAATAGGCCCAAATAAGGCCTAATTGAGCAGAATCCAGCAGAATCGGTGGAATTCGAGCCTAATCGAGCCGAATGGAGTGAAATGGAGCCAAGTCGAGCCGAATAGAGCCGATTCGAACTGAATCGAGCTGATTCAAGCCTAATCGCGTCAAATCGCGTGGAAATACGTCACATCGAATCTAATCAAATAGATTAGGGAAGGGTAGGGGAGGGGCGGGTGGGTAGAATAGAACAGAATAGTACAGAATAGAATATAGTACAGTAGGGTAGAGTAGAGAGAGTAAAGCAGACAAGAGTAGAGCAGAGTAGAATTGAGTCAAATAGAGTCAAAGAGTGCAGGATATAGCTGAATAGAGCCAATTCTGGCCGAATCGAGTCAAATGGAAACAAAACGAGATGAATCACACCGAATTGCTTCGAATCGCATCCAATCGAATAGATTAGAGTATCGTAGGGTAGAGTAGAACAGAATAGAGTAGAATAGCGTAGAATGGAGAAGAGTGGAGTCAAATGGAGTCGAACAGAGACAAATAGAGTAGAAAAGAGTCGAATCGAGCCAAATAGGGCCGAATAAGGCTGAACCGAGTGGAAACGAGCTGAATTGAAGCGATTTGAGCCAAATCGAGCTGAATCGCGCTGATGTTGCAGAATCGAGCCGACTCAAGTGTGATGGTGCCCGGTCGCATCGAAATGCTTTGAATCGAATCAAATGGAATCGATTAGAATAGGTTAGGGTAGGGCAGTTTATGATAGGAAGACTAGGGTAGATGCAAGTAGACTACATTAGAGTAGACAAGAGAAGGCTAGAGTAGAAGCCTAGACTAGTAAGCTGGACTAGTCAGCTAGACTAGTGGCATAGAGCAGTAGCCTAGACAACTAGTCTTGAATAGTACCCTAAGTCAGTAAGCTGAACGACTACCCTTGCCTGAACTCTTAGCCTAATCTAGTACCCTTGCCTTAACTAGTAGTCCTAACAAGTACCCTTGCCTTAACCAGTAGTCTTCACTAGTACCCTTGCCTTCACTAGTAGTATGTCCTTAACAAGTAGCCTGAACTGGTACCCTTGCCTTAACCAGTACCCTCAACAAGTACCCATGCCTTAACTAGTAGCCTGGACTTAACTAGTAGCCTGGCCTTAACTAGTAGCCTGAACTAGTACCCTTGCCTTAAGGAGTACGCTTGCCCGAACTACTCCCCTTAATTAGGACCCTTATTGAGTAACCCTAAGTAGTAGAGTATGGTACGGTGGGGTAGCATAGGGTAGGGAAGCATACGGTGGAACAGAGAAAATAGAAGGAAATAGAATAGAACAGCATAGGTCAGGGTAGGTTAGCTTAGTGTAGGGTATGGTAGAGTAGCATAGGATGGAATCGAGAAAATAGAAAAGGAGACTAGAAAAGAGCAGACTAGATTAGGATAGGCTAGGGTGGGGGAGGGTTTTGTAGAATACAGTAGTGTAGAATGGAATAGAATGGTGTGGAATGGAGTCAAATGGATTCGAACACAGATGCAGAGAGTAGAAAAGAGTTGAATAGAGCCGAATAACGCTGAATAGGACCACATATGGCCAAAATGAGCCGAATCGAGTCGAGTCGACCAGATTCGGGATGAATGGAGCCTAGTGGAGCTGAAACGAGCCAAATAGAGACAAACTGAACCCAGCAAAATCGAGCCAAAACACACTTAATTGCATCCTATTGCATCGGATCTCGTCGAATTCCATCAAATCCCACCAAAACGCATCAAATCTCGTGGAATCTCACCGAATCCCGTCGAATTGTCTCAAATCGGGTCGAATGGTGTCAAACTGAATGGAATCGAATTAAATTGAATAGATTAGAGTAGTGTAGGTTAGACTGGGATTCAGTAGGGAAGGGCACAGAAGAATAGAATAGAGTAGAACAGAAGAGAATACCAAGAGTAGAATGGAGTAGAGTTGAGTAGAGTGGAATAGTCAGAGTCGGGTAGTGCAGAATATAGATGAATAGATCCAATTCAAGCCCAATCGATTCGAATGGAGAGGAAAGGAGACAAATCGTGATGAATCGAATCGATTAGAATAGATTAGAGTAGGGTAGGGTAGAACAGAATAGAATAGAATAGAGTAGAAAAGCACAGAATGGTGTGGAAGGGAGTTGAATGGAGCCAAATAGAGACAAATAAAGTAGAAAGGGTTGAGTAGAGCTGAGCAGGGCTGAATAAGATTCACTCGAGCCTAATTATGCTGAATTGAGCAGAATCGAGACGAATTGACCCAATTCAAGCCAAATAGAGCTAAATCGAGCCGATTCAAGCCTAATCACATGGAATCGCGTCGAAATGCGTTGAATCGAATAGATTAGAGTAGAGGAGGGTACGGCAGGAGAGGCTAGACTACAACACAACACAACACAATAGAAAGAAGAGAATAGAATTAAGTAGAGTCGGGTCCAGTAGAATAGAGTCAAATTGAGCTGAAGAGAGCCGAAAAGAGCCAAACAGAGCTGAATACAGCCGAATTGACCAAATTCAAGGTGAATCGAGATGAATCATGTCGAGTCGTTTGAAACGTGTCGAATCGAATCAAATAGATTAGTGTGGGGAAGGTAAGGTTAGGGTAGGGTAGAGAAGAATAGAATAGAGTAGAATAGAACAGAACAGAAAGAATCGAGTAGACTAGAGTCAAATAGAGTCGAATACTGCCAAAAAGAGCCGAATAGAGTGGAAAAGAGCCGAATAGAACCGAATCGAGTTTAATGGAGCAGAAAGGAGATGAATCGAGCCGATATGACCCGAATCAGGTCGAATCCCATTCAAGTGTGTCGAATAGCATAGAACAGATTACAGTAGGCTAAGTTAGGGTAGGGTAGGGTAGAATAGAGTGCAGTAGAACAGAACAGAACAGAACTGAAAGAATAGAGTCGAGACGAGCAGAGTATAGAAGAGTAGAGTAGAGCAGAGTCGAACATTGTCGAATAGGGCCAAATAGAGCCCAAAAGAGCTAAATGGATAGAAACCAAGATGAATCACGCCGAATCCCGTGGAATCGTGCCGTATCGCGTTGAATCCCGTCGAATTGCATTGAATCTGATCAATTCCAATCCAATCCAATCCAATCAATTAGAATAGACTAGAGTAGGGTAGAGTACAATACAATACAGTAGAGAATAGTTTAGGATGGAGTAGAATGGTGTAGCATGGAGTCGAGTGGAGTCGAAAAGAGATAATAGAGTTGAGTAGAGTCTAATAGAGCCGAATCGAGCTGAATAGAGCCTATTCGAGCTGACTAGAGCCGAATGGAGCCGATTAGAGCTGAATCGAACCGATTTGAGCCGATTGGGGATGAATGGAGTGGAAAGGAGCCGATTTGAGCCGAATCGCATGGAGATGCGTGGAATCGAATCCAGTAGAATAGATTAGATTAGGGTAGGATGGAATAGAGTAGACTTGAACACAGTAGAAGAGAATGGAAAGGATACAATAGAATAGAGTAGAAAAGGGTAGAGCAGAGCAGAATAGTGTAGAGTAGAATAGAGTAGAGTAGAACAGAGTCGAATCAAGCTGAATGGAAACGAAACGAGACAAATCGCGTCGAATGGCGTCGAATCCCATCGAATCAATTACAGTAGGGAATAGTAGAAGAGCGTAGAATGGAGTAGAATGGTGTGCAATGGAATCGAGTAGAGTAGAAAAGAGCTGAAGAGAGCCGAAGAGGGCCAAAGAGGGCCAAATCGAGCTGAACCGAGAGAAATCGAGCCGAATCCAGTGAATCGAGCCTAACGGAGCCAAATCGAGCCTAATCGAGCTGAATCGACACTATTCGAGACAAATGGAGCCGAATGGACATGAATCACACCGATGCGGCCCCTAGTCGCGTCAAAGTTTCTCGAATTCAATTGAATAGACTAGAGTAGGGGAGGTTCGGGTAGGCTAGAGTAGGGTAGAATAGAGTAGAATAGAATAAAACAGAACAGAACACAACAAAATAGAACAGAACAACACAGAACGAATACAGAAAAGAGTAGGCTAGAGTAGAGTAGAGGGGAATAGAGTAGAGTAGAATAGATTTGAACAGAGCCAAATCGAGACGAATCACGTTGAAATGGGTTGAATCAAATCCAATCAAGTGGATTACAATACCTTAGAGTTGGGTAGCATAGGGTAGGGTAGAATAGAGTAGAATAGTACAGAACAGAGTAGAAACAATACAATAGAGTAGAGTAGAATAGAGCTGAATAGAGCCAAATGCAGACAAAATGAGAGGAATCGTGTAGAAGCAAGTAGAGTAAATTAGAGTGGTGTTGGGTAGGGTAGAGCAGAATAGAGTAGAATAGTGTGGAATGAATAGAATGGAGTAGAATGGAGTCAAGTAGAAACGAATAGAGTAGAAGAGAGTCGAATAGAGCAGAATAGGGCCGAAGAAGGCCAAATCGAGCAGATTCGAAGCGATTCAAGCCAAAACAAGCTGAATGGAGCCTAACTGAGCCGAATAGAGCCAAATCGAGCCGAATCGAGCCGATTCAAGCTTCATAGCCTGGAATCGCGTTCAACGCGTCAAATCCAATCGAGACGTATAGATTAGAGAAGGGGAGGGGAGGGGAGAATAGAACAGAGTAGAGTGGAATAGAAGAGATTAGAACAGAATAGAAGGAACAGAATCGAGTAGAATCGAGTGGAAAAGAGTGGAGTCGAATACAGTCGAATAGAGCCGAATAAGCTGAATAGAGACGAATGGAGCTGAATACAGCCGAAAAGAGCTGTATACTGCCGAATCACACCTAATCGAGCGGAATCAAGCAGAATCGCACTGACTGTCACCGAACAGCGTCGAATCGAATCAGGTCGAATCGAGTCGAGTCACATCGTTTTGAATCAAACAAGGTCAAATCGCTTCATATCGTGTCGAATCCCATCGAATCACGTCGAATAACTTCGAATTGCGTCAAACCTCAGAGAATCCTACTGAATCACGTCGAGTCGCATGGAATCTCATCAAATCCCTTCAGATTTGCCGAATCCAGTCAAGTCCTATCAAATCGCTTTGCACGGAATCGAATTGAATCCAATAGATTAAAGTAGGGTAGGTTCGGGTGGGGTGCCGTTGGGTCGGGTAGGGTAGAATAGAATAGAGTACAACAGAATAGGAGAGAATAGAACAGAACAGAAAGAATACAACAGAATAGAATAGAGTCAAAGAGAGAGAACATAGCCGAATTGAGCCGAGTG